>NW_013673092.1:2774-7900 GCF_000517525.1 Limulus polyphemus | reverse complement strand
GCTAAATTAGGGACGGCTAGCGCAGATAGCCCTCGTGTAGCTTTGCGCGAAGTCCATAACAAACAAACAATTATTTCTCTATCTGCTTTAGTTTTGAATCCTGTTTCAATGTCGATGAGAGTAACATCGTTAATGGAACGACCGGGTTGGTTAAAGTGTTGAGTAACAGGAAGAGCTTTTTCGGTGTTAATAGAAGATTTATAGTTGTTGAAACGTTCTCTAAGAGTTGTTTGTGTATGTCCTACATATTGGTAATTGTATATTTTACACTATATAAGGTAAATGGTGTTTTTGTCTCGCAAGTGATTTATTTGGATATTTTCTTTGATTGTGCTTGTCAGAAACTGTTTGTTTGTTTGTTATGGATTTTGCGCAAAGCTACACGAGGGCTACATGCGCTAGCCGTCCCTAATTTAGCAGTGTAAGACTAGAGGGAAGGTAGTGAGTCATCACCACCCACCGCCAACTCTTGGGCTACTCTTTTACCAACGAATAGTGGGATTGACCGTCACATTATAACGCCCCCACGGCTGAAAGGGCGAGCATGTTTGGTGCGACCTGCAGATTGCGAGTCGAGCGCCCTAACCACCTGGCCGTCAGAAACTGTGTCAGTAGGTTTTATGAACTTGCAGGTTTGACAACGGGCTTTATTACGTGGATGACAACCAATTTTTGGTGGGATGTAATTCACTTTTGTGTGAACAAGGATATCTTTTAGAGTTCTGTTTTTTCGGAAGGAGACAGAAAATATCTATTTAAGGGATCGTTGAGTTGTAGGAGACGAAAATATGTTTTTCAGAATTCGTGAAACGTTTTTGAGTTTAACGTGATAGGTAATAATAAGATGAATTATATTTGAAACTTTAGTATTGTCCTGTTTTAGGATGTTTTTCCCTCTGTCGATTTCGGTATCTTTATATCCTCTTTGTAACATGGTTTGTTTTAGATCCTTGGTGTGTTTTCTGTTTCATATTTTCTTTATTCTGAGAGCTTGGATGTAGGTAATGTTTCGTTGTGTGAGAGGAGTGACAGCTTTTATAATAAAGGTATTGTGGTCTGTCTGTAGGTTTTTGTACAAGTCAGTGTGTAAAATTCCGTCTTTTAGGTAAACAGTGATGTCAAGAAAGTTGATCTGGGTAGGAGAGTAATCACAGGTAAACTTGATTGTTTTGTGAAAGGAGTTTGTATGTGAGATAAATTATTTAAGTGATTTAAGACTGGCTGTCCAAATGAAAAACATGTCGTCTATGTAACGTTTCCGTGTGTGAGGTTTTACAGGGCTTAGTTGTAAAAGCTGGTTTCCAATATGACCCATAAAAACCAGGCTGGTAAGATCAGTTACTGTTTCAGATTCTGATTGGTTAGAAAGATTTAATGCAGACTTTAGAGTTTGTTGTCCTCCATCATGTGGAATATTGGTGTAAAGGGAAGAAACATCCATCATTATACAAAGAAGACAGCTGGGTGGTAACTGTCCACATCCATCATCATACAAAGAAGACAGCTGGGTGGTAACTGTCCACATCCATCATGATACAAAGAAGACAGCTGGGTGGTAACTGTCCACATCCATCATCATACAAAGAAGACAGCTGGGTGGTAACTGTCCACATCCGTCATCATACAAAGAAGACAGCTGGGTGGTAACTGTCCACATCCATCATCATACAAAGAAGACAGCTGGGTGGTAACTGTCCACATCCATCATCATACAAAGAAGACAGCTGGGTGGTAACTGTCCACATCCGTCATCATGCAAAGAAGACTGTTGGGTGTAACTGTCCGTTAGTATCTTCTATGATGTTAAGAAAGTGAGTAGTACCATTTATGTAAGAAGGGAGGGACATTTATGTGTTGGTCAACAAAAGGGGACAGCTTTTCAATAGCTATGTTTATGTTATAAATTATAGGTCGGCCAGGATTGTTTGGTTTGTGTATCTTTGGTAAGAGATAAAATCTACCAGGAAAAGTTTGTCTGGGTATGAAATACTAAAAGGTTTCTTTGTTAAGTTCATTGTTTTGAGAAGTTCTTTAAGTTTATCAGTTATGGTCTTAATAAAGTGAGTTGTAGAATCATGTAAAGTTTTTTTTTTTTGTAGAAATGAGAGTCCACTAGTTGCCGGTTATATTCCGTGATATCGTCATCTTTGTTAAGAACAACAATATCTCCACCCTTGTCTGCTTGGCTTTATTATGATATTGTTGTTTGATATAATATTGTTTAAAGCACTTCTTTCATATTGGTTAATATTATTAGGACATTACTGGAAGATTTTAAGGTCTGTATTATGTCATTTTCTACTGTTTTAATATAACTCTCTAAATGTGGTTCTCTGTTTGGTGGAGGTGTCCATAAAGACTTTTTTTTTAAAGTCCAATGTATGCTGACTTTCAGTAGGGTGGGGTTTGTTGTGAGAGAATTCACGAAGTCTTAGTTTTTTAGAGAATTCGTGAAGGTCAGAAAAAGTTTGGGCTCATTAACAGCTGTTATTTGGGCAGAAGTTGAGACCTTTATTAAGGAGACCGAATTCTGCTTCAGAGAGAGTTATATCTGAAAGATTAACAATGTTAGAGATACGTAGGGAATGTTCATCGTTACCTGTACGATTTATGAGGTCACTTGTATCAGTTCTCTTTGTAAATTGTTGTAGTTCTTTTTAAGAAGGAATGTGTCAGTTCTCTTTGTAAATTGTTGTACTTCATTTTAAGAAGGAATGTATCAGTTCTCTTTGTAAATTGTAGTACTTCTTTTTAAGAAGGAATGTATCAGTTTTCTTTGTAAATTGTTGTAGTTCTATTTCTTCCAGCGAGGAAATGTATCGGTTCTCTTTGTAAATTGTTGTAGTTCTATTACTTCCAGCAAAGGACTGTACAGGTGATAACAGTGGGACATTTATTTATTTAGAATATCGACAGAAGGTTTCTGTGATATTCGTGAGTTCTAAGGAGGTGTTTTCAAGGATCTGTTACCACTTGTTGCAGAAATTCTGATCATATGTTCCTGTTGTGGTTGCTGATTTTAATGTGAGAGACTGAGGAAGGCTTCGTTTTTGTGTTATACTGTAGCGACTTCACTTGTTGATAATGTCTTGTGAGTTTTCTACGTTTCTGAAATAATTGTTTTCTGCTGTAGTTGTGTGAATCGCCAAATGGTTCACGTTGAATTTTGAGAGATATTGGTGTGAGGACGTCGTTGTAATCGTGAGATAGAGAGAGGGTGGGGAAGTTTAAAGGAAGGAAGAGTGAGGTAGCTGTCTTCTTCAGAGTGTGTACTACACATTGACGAAGTATATGCTGGTCATTGTGAGAGTTGATGCTGACAGATGAAGGACTACTGTGTTCTATTGAAGGTAATTCTACAAGAGACTGGTAGACTGGTGAAGATTGTAGTGTGAAATATACAGTGTTTACACTAATATTGATTTGGTGAAGTTTTAGAGATAAGGGAGTGGAGAGATTTGTAAGGAAGAACGAATATTGATATTTGTGGAATGTGATGTTTTAGGGGAAGTGTGATTTGTATTTCTCCTCTATCAGAACTTGAAGGATCACTGTGAGAGAGTGAATGAATGTTTAGTTGGGTAGATTGAGTGATAGAAGTGTTATTGTGTGAGAGGTTGGTAGCTTCGAAGATAAGAGAAATGTAGAATTTGGACAAGGAAGTGTAGTAGAACTATTAGAAGTAGGAATAGGAGGTAACTTAGAAGAGAAAGCCAAGAGTGGGAGAATGCTTCGGGAAATAAAGTACTTGAAGTTTGAGGCCAGGGTAAAAATATCAGAAAAGTTGAGGTGAGGTCCATCTCGTGTGAGAAAATTAGTAAGTGGTATTAGGTTTGTGTTGTTGATGTAGGCAAGTTAGGGTTAAGTATTAGTGAGTGGTATTAGGTTTGTGTGATTGATGAAGGCAAGTTAGGGTTAAGTGTTAGTGAGTGGTGTTAGGTTTGTGTGGCTGATGTAGGCAAGTTGGGGTTAAATATTATTAAATATTAGTGAGTGGTGTTAGGTCTGTGTGGTTGATGTAGGCAAGTTAGGGTTAAGTGTTAGTGAGTGGTGTTCTTAACCCCAACTTGCCTTCATCAACCACACAAACCTAATACCACTCACTAATACTTAACCCTAACTTGCCTTCATCAACCACACAAACCTAATACCACTCACTAATACTTAACCCTAACTTGTCTTCATCAACCACACAAACCTAACACCATTCACTAACACTTAACCATAACTTGCCTTCATCAACCACATAAACCTAATACCACTCACTAATACTTAACCCCAACTTGCCTTCATCAGCCACACAGACCTAATACCACTCACTAATACTTATCCCTAACTTGCCTTCATCAACCACACAGACCTAATACCACTCACTAATACTTAACCCTAACTTGCCTACATCAACCACACAGACCTAACACCACTCACTAATATTTAATAATATTTAACCCCAACTTGCCTACATCAACCACACAGACCTAATACCACTCACTAATACTTAACCCTAATTTGCCTTCATCAACCACACAAACCTAATACCACTCACTAATACTTAACCCTAACTTGCCTTCATCAACCACACAAACCTCCTTCATCAACCACACAAACCTTATACCACTCACTAATACTTAACCCTAACTTGCCTTCATCAACCACACAAACCTAATACCACTCACTAATAAAAGTTAGGGGTTAAGTCTGCATAGGTGTTTGGTTAATTCAGTAAAATATTGAATTTTGTTGTTGAATTGTGTAATTATTGTGCTGTTTTGTGAGGAAACGTGTTTGTTCACACATCTATATATTATACTTGAGATCGCCGGTTTAATGTGTGGTCTGAGGCTGAAGATATGTGCTACTGTGTTTTCAAGTTCTGAGAAACAGTCTTCAGCAGTCTCATCAGACTAAGAGGACTAAACACTTCCCCCAAAACATTACATTCCACAAATAGCAACATTCGTTCTTCCTATTTAAAATAGGTAGTTGTTATTAGAAGAATATCATTTCAAATAGGTAGCTCTTATTAGAATAATATCATTTAAAATAGGTAGTTGTTATTAGAAGAATATCATTTAAATAGGTAGTTGTTATTAGAAGAATATCATTTAAAATAGGTAGTTTTTATT
>NW_013673092.1:0-2653 GCF_000517525.1 Limulus polyphemus | reverse complement strand
GTATTAGTGAGTGGTATTAGGTTTGTGTGGTTGATGAAGGCAAGTTGGGGTTAAGTATTAGTGAGTGGTATTAGGTTTGTGTGGTTGATGAAGACAAGTTAGGGTTAAGTATTAGTGAGTGGTATTAGGTTTATGTGGTTGATGAAGGCAAGTTATGGTTAAGTGTTAGTGAGTGGTGTTAGGTTTGTGTGGTTGATGAAGACATGTTAGGGTTAAGTATTAGTGAGTGGTATTAGGTTTGTGTGGTTGATGAAGGCAAGTTAGGGTTAAGTATTAGTGAGTGGTATTAGGTCTGTGTGGTTGGTGAAGACAAGTTAGGGGTTAAGTCTGCATAGGTGTTTGGTTAATTCATTAAAATGTTGAATTTCGTTGTTGAGTTGTTTAATTATTGTGCTGTTTTGTGTGTTGCAATTAGTGGAAGTGTGTCTGTATATTATGCTAGGTATAGCTAGTTTAATGTGTGGTCTGAGGCTGAAGATATGTGTTTTCAATTTCTGAGAAACAGTCTTATCGGATTGTTTCGAGTCGATAGTAACAAAGTGAATTATCAGAAAGCGGACAGATGCGGAAAAAGGACTGGTCATAGCTGGATTTTGACAGGACTAATAAAGGTTAAGTGTTTGTATAGGTTCTTGTACATTGAAGCAATTTAGGAAACTTAGGGTTTCTAAAACTTACTATTTATTTAAGATAATTATCCATACCTGTTTGTATAAATTGATTAGCATAACATCTTTTTTTTTTCAATCAGTCTCCAGGTGTCACCTTTATTTTACTTAAATACTTAAGTACAGTTTTATAAGTTATATATATATATAGCCAATTCTAAAGCAAAATATCCCTGACACGTTTTTACATATCGCTCTCGTCTCCGGCTGCTTTGTACCGGAAATGAAACACTTAGAAGTACATGGAAAAAATATATTAAACATTTCCTGGAGAACCGGATGACGTCACTAAACTCCCTTTATATATATAACTCATTCGATTACATCACCATTCCCAGTTTGCCGCTGAAGATGAAGATGAAAAGCCCACCTTTCGAAAGCGCTCGGATTATAGGGTTTTTATCATCTTGTATCAAGACTTGTTGAACCTACGTGTTTTTGTGACAACATAAAAGTGTTAAAAGGACAGCAGACAGACATACAAATGTGTTAGAAACGTAGTCTTCTAAAGGGACAGCAGACAGACAAACAAATGTGTTAGAAACATAGTTTTCTAAAGGGACAGTAGACAGACAAACAAATGTGTTAGAAACATAGTTTTCTAAAGGGACAGTAGACAGGCAAGCAAATGTGTTAGAAACGTGGTCTTCTAAAGGGACAGCAGACAGACAAACAAATGTGTTAGAAACATTGTTTTCTAAAGGGACAGTAGACAGGCAAGCAAATGTGTTAGAAACGTGGTCTTCTAAAGGGACAGCAGACAGACAAACAATTGTGATAGAAACATAGTTTTCTAAAGGGACAGTAGACAGACAAACAAATGTGTTAGAAACGTGGTCTTCTAAAGGGACAGTAGACAGACAAACAAATGTGTTAGAAACGTGGTCTTCTAAAGGGACAGCAGACAGAGCCAACACCTATATTATGTATTAATTGAAAAAATAAAAAAAATAAACACATAATATTAATTTTATTAAACACATTTGTAGCATAATTACTTTAAAAAACAAGAAGGTTTATTTAAAGCAATGCTTTAGACGTATTTGTGTTATTTCAGAAGGTTGCTTTTCTATTGGTAAAATTTTAAATTTTATACGCGCTAAGTGGGGGTTGTATCTTAGTATAACTATATATATGCCCATTGCTATGCATTTTATACATAAAGAATTTAGTTAAGTAGAAACTACAAATGCTCACTACATTCTCAAACAAATCTTCAGTTGCAGCTTTAAATTTTTATATCTCGAATTAATGATGCGATCAAATAGTCAATAGCTACAATAAATCATCACGAACCGTATCAGCTAGTCTCCCACAACAGATAGCTTTAAGTCGTAGTTTAAAAGATAGCATCAAGCTCAGTTTCGAGCATCAGATTGGCAATCACGGTGATGGCTGATGGTAAGTGTGGAATTATTGCCAACACTACCTGACTGTGAATTTTATAGATACTGCAGATAGAAAAGCCATCGTTGAAGCTAACTATAAGAAATGGCAAACATCGTTCAAACAGACGATGGCGAAAATGATGACGATTCTAGGCGAAAGTTATGCATAAATTTTGTAGCTATATACTTTATTTAGAAAATATTTATTTTCAGATATAGTATACAGCAGCGAGGGGCCCACCAGGATCGTCACAGTGGAGGAGGATGTAGAAGTTTCAGAAGTGGAGGGGGGAGGTATATTAATATAATCAATTCCTAATTGTTAATTAACACATATTAGACCTTGTAGAGTGTGCAAAATGTCACTCTAAGAGTAAATCTAACAGCTGCAGCAAAACCGTGACCGGCCTTACTATGGCCAGCTGAGGGGAGGAAAAGGAAAGGGGAAGATAACAACTATAAGAAATGTTTAAAATAGCTTATTTGTAAATATATGCTATTATATTATGACACAGTGTATTATATTTGTATTGAATATATATGCTGCATCTATACAACTTGAAATATTCATATGGCTTTACAACTTAAACAAACTAT
>NW_013673091.1:36310-39660 GCF_000517525.1 Limulus polyphemus | reverse complement strand
ATCCTTAGTGTTAAAGAACTGATTTGTATGATAATGGATCCCCAGAGTTGAAGAACTGTTTTGTATGATAATGGATCCTCAGAGTTGAAGAACTGTTTTGTATGATAATGGATCCTCAGAGTTGAAGAACGTTTTGTATGATAATGGATCCTCAGAGTTGAAGAACTGTTTTTTGTTCGAGATTCGTGGCTTGAAGAAGACGCTTTTGTGGCTAAAGCGTGATTTATTTTTCATTGTTTTTAAATATAGTAGTTTCCGTCTTGGAATCTGTCTTTGTTTGACTTAAATACAAAGTTTTATATGTGACTAGAAATTTTTATCGTTAGACGTTAAATATACAAAAACATAACCACTATTAAAAACAGATGATTAAACAAGAATGGGTGAGGTGCTGCGTGTTTTTATCTGGTTTTGTTCCTGGTGTGCGAATTACAATTGAAACCACTATATTTAGGTAAAGAAACCAAATTTCAATTTTTCGCATGTCAGTGTGTTCGAGGAACATTGCATGTTAATCGTAGTCAGTTCCTTTTATTGTGTTTGTATTGACATCATTAGCTATTGGTTGATTTATCTTATATTCGAGTTCTCCTTTTCTGACCTTTGTGGTTGGACGAAAATTCCTGTAAGCGATTTCTATCGAGATATTTGATTGGCTAATTTGGATTCACTAAATTTAATTGATATCCAATCCCCTTATCCTTAAATTTTAGAACTACAAAGTAACAACCTATCAAAGATTACAACAATACCAATACGTAAAAATAGATAAACAGCTTTTAGCCTAGAGGGATACTTTTGAACTGTTATATATATCATCTACAAACTTAATAAGGGTCAAAACTACAGAATCTTTCATCCTCGTGGAGCACAGTTCGAATTGGGTTAAGTATCTAGAGGTATAATAAAAGTGGCTGTCGTCCTCCTCTGGTGGAAAGTATAAAGAAAATCAAACACTAAACAAATGTGTATGGAGCTATTTTAAAGGTAGCTGTATGTCACGTTTACTACTCTGATCTAGATCTGGTTATTCCGTGGGGGGGGGGGGCGATGATTGATTATCTTGCAAAGCTTGCCCAGAGCTACTGGTTATAGGTTTCTCATACAGCCTACTTCACCGTTATTATTAGGCTCAGTACTTAAACAAGTTTTTGTAAACAGACTTATTAAGACGGCGGTAATAGGACTTTCATATACTCATCTACAATGTACATGCGTGAAATCCCGTTAGAAGTAGGACACATCTACACAGATACACACTCTTAAATACACCCACCTTTCTGTTTAGAGTATTCTGTGAATATCATATGTACAAGTTTGCCAGAATTATACGTGGACAACTTAGCTACATCCATTATTGAATTCTACGTCACGATTTGTTTATCATCTGTTAGAAGTTCACAAAGCTGTAGTCCTTGAGATCCTAGCACGATACGGACTACACAAAACGTTCTAGGTCAGTTTTCAAGGCTGGATGAGTCTGAAAACACATGTTATGAATGCGAAATATTTGTGCATGTACTATTTTGGTTTTTACTTTCGTCAGTGCTCCTATACCGTTATACGTATATTCATTTCTTAGTATTTCTAGAGCTGGTATTTCGAAACGTATTTGTCAGATAAACATCACGTTTCTACTTATTTTCGTGTGGAAATCTGTATTGTTTTACTTATTTTTTTAGCCTTATTTTCAAATTTAACTTAACTGAACTTAATTTAAGGCCCTACATGCCAAGTGGTACAAAGAGTCTCCATGAAGTCAGCCCAAGCACGTCGATCCCAAGTCACATCCTCGACGTTATCCCACCGGTCCCCAGCTTCCCTTCTTATAGTACCAATCTGAAGGGGGAAATGGAACGATGATATAGCCTATCCTTCCTCAAGACCGTCTAGGGGGAGTATTCCCCCCATCCGTCTGGAGGTGGTCCTGTCATAACATAACCTAGTTGATCTGGAGCAGGGGTTCCAAAACTTTGCCAACCGTCGGACCCCCTTCAACTTCTTTACTGTATTGACGGACCACCTCCCATTAAAAATGGTTTTTCTCATGTGTACCTGGTGTATCATGTGCATATTTTACTACCTTTACAACTGGATTCTAGCTTTAAGAAAAAAACAAAACAAAACAAAACAATGAAAAGAGATTTAAGTATGGAAAATTAAAAAAAAAATCTTACGACTCACTTTAATGTGAAGGATGGTTTGCCGAAACAATCATGCGAATTTCTGGGTCAAATGTCTGACAGTTTCAAACGAAGATCCGTTTCCACACTTATCCAATTTATATACTTCGATTTGATATAAGAAAGTTGAAAGAAACCTCGCATTTTGGCTTATTCGTTACTCTTTCAGGCCCCCCAGTGGCACAGCGGTATGTCTGCAGACTCACGACGCTAGAAACCGGGTTTCGATACCCGTGGTGGGCAGAGCACAGATAGCCCTTTGTGTAGCTTTGTGCTTAACTACAAACAAACAAACAAATACTCTTTCAGTAAATGGTAATTTCATAAATTTGATGTATTACTGCGGACCCCCTAGGGGTCTGCGAACCACAGTTTGGGAACCTTTGATCTAGAGAAATAAACCTCGATCAACAATCTCGGTCCTCCTGGGTGGGGGTTAGCATGTAATGGTGGCGACATTGCTGTTGTAAAAGGTTAGTGCTGAAGAATCCTCCATGAATTATTTTCAAATAGACTTTAAAGTATTGCAGTCAGTAACCACAATTTTGAACGGCGAATATCGTGGTGCTTATTGAAAAATGAACTCAGCACTGTCAAAATGTTGTAATCCATTTAAAGTTGTAGTAAATAGCTGCTAACATTAGAGAGTAGGGATATTTAAAGTTTACCAAAGTATTAGAGCAAATCACGCAATTAGTTATAAGAACCTCAAGTCAAGTGACTAGCCATAATTGTTATAAACCAGGCGACTAATTAGAAACACTAGGTGTACTTCCGCAAGGTCCTCGAAAGTGTTTTGTTTTAAGAGTAACAAATATTTTTATTTCTTGCTTTTGAAGTTCATACGTCATGCTGTGTTGTAGTGTCCCTTATGTGACGTCATTTTAGTGTCTACTGACTGACTGACAGACAACATACTACTGTATAGTGGTACAAGTAGTTAAAACAGGTGACCCCTCCAGACTTCGGCCCCTTTCGGGGAAATTACACGTCAAATGACTAGCTAGAAGAATTACAAGGGAAGTTATACTTGATGCAAGACAGCAACCTGTCAAGTGTTACATGTCAGGTGATCAACATAATTCAAGCACCTAGTTACAAGTGAAGTTATACTTGATGCAAGACAGCAACCTGTCTGAGGACATGTTATGACGGATCAGATGACTA
>NW_013673091.1:34164-35937 GCF_000517525.1 Limulus polyphemus | reverse complement strand
TCTCAAGATACTAAAAGTTTGTGTTTACCTTTTAACACTTGCTTGTGTTATCTCAACAGCTGTTATCTCGAAGGGATCCATGTTATTTATGACTTCCCATGTTCGGCAAGATCGAACACTTCCAGTTTGCAAAAAAGGATTGGGTAAGTGGACGTCGTTAATGAAATTTGCTATTTATGACTTCAGTGGTTCGTATCGGCCAACACAGCATCGAACACTGTTCCAGTAAAATATGTGTTACG
This sequence comes from Limulus polyphemus, assembly GCF_000517525.1. Taxonomy (NCBI): domain Eukaryota; kingdom Metazoa; phylum Arthropoda; class Merostomata; order Xiphosura; family Limulidae; genus Limulus; species Limulus polyphemus. The sequence goes on along the minus strand of NW_013673091.1, from coordinate 35,695 downwards.
TCTCTGTGTTCGTTTGTTAATACACTTAACTTCCACCGTCACTTTATCTTAAACACACGCTATAATTCACAACGATTCACGCACTTTACTTACGGTCACAACCGCTCACTTTATTCAATTATCTGTCTCTATCTCTCTATCTGCAATTCTCCATCTCGCCACTTTTTGCCGGTCTTATATATACAAAATAGAGGGCGTCTGGCAAACACTCGAGCCTTCAGGAACCTTCTAAATACTCATTACGTGTTACCAGAGTCACGTGACTTCCGCTGTCGTAACATGTATATAAACCAAGTTATCGAGGTTTAGAAACTGACTTGGAGAACGACAGCGTCAAATGTCTTTTTTTTTAAATTCAAGAATACCTTAATGACTGTGATTTGAATAACAATCACACTATAAACCTAAACCTATTCTTTAGGTTTCGTATCGAAAATATCAGATATTTCACTTTTTTTTTTCCGAGTTCCAGTTGCTTTGTTATAAACTATTTATTTTCAGGTTTTCTCCCAAAGGTGGCGTATTTCATCTAACGAATAGTGTTGTATATGCTAAGCAGACTTAAGTTGTGAACAATGCAAATATAAATGTGTAAACAATTATTCCGTAAAACTCACTCCTCTGAAATTATTAGCAAAGGCTGAGCATTGAGAAATTAAATTGGTTTTTATTAACACTAATGACGACTTTTATTGGATATTTTAATATCTCTTAATAATGATAATAATAAAATAAAAATATTTTTTGTTTTCACTTACGATCCTAGAGATTCTACCAGAGTTTATTTTTTGGAAGTTATCATAATTACTACTTTATTATTTCAAACGTTTTTATAGAACTTGAGAGCAGCACAATTATGTGAATATTTACCAAATATTTTTCCAGGTCTAGAAAGAGACAGAGATTACGAAGTAAAAATTCCGGAGCAAGAGAGACTTGCGTGGATTTGGTGTCTCTTTTTTGCTGTGATTATCCCCGAGTTGTTTACTCTGTTCCGCAGTTCCAGGATATGTGTTTTCAAGTCGTACAGAAAACCGAAGTTGACGACCTTCATGACGGTAACTTATAACGATGTTGAAATTAAACTTTTGTTTATTCTGTTATCTAGAATTATCATATTTGTTTTCCTGATGAAGTTTTACCTGTAAAGCATGAGACAGGAACCTGGCTAAATACTTTTGTTTTACTTGTAAAGCATGAGACAGGAACCTGGCTAAATACTTTTGTTTTACTTGTAAAGTATGAGACAGGAACCTGGCTATATATTTTTGTTGTACCTGTAAAGCATGAGACAGGGATCTGGTTAGATACTTTTGTTGTACCTGTAAAGCATGAGACAGGAACCTGGCTAAATACTTTTGTTTTACTTGTAAAGTATGAGACAGGAACCTGGCTAGATACTTTTGTTTTACCTGTAAAGCATGAGACAGGAACCTGGCTAAATACTTTTGTTATACTTGTAAAGCATGAGACAGGGACATGGTTAGATACTTTTGTTTTACCTGTAAAGCATGAGACAGGAACCTGGCTA
>NW_013673091.1:30698-33390 GCF_000517525.1 Limulus polyphemus | reverse complement strand
ATTTTGTTGTATCTGTAAAGCATGAGACAGGGACCTGGCTAGATACTTTTGTTGTACCTGTAAAGCATGAGACAGGGACCTGGCTAGATACTTTTGTTGTATCTGTAAAGCATGAGACTAGATACTTTTGTTTTACCTGTAAAGCACAAGACTGGGACTTGGCTAAATATTTTTGCCTTGTACCTGTAAAGCACGAGACAGGGACTTGGCTAAATATTTTTGTTTTACCTGTAAAGCACGAGACAGGGACCTGGTTAGATATTTTGTTATTTTTTCTATTATTTGAATTGCATTTATTCATGTTTTTCTTTAACTCGCTGTTAGTAAAAAGTGACAAAAAATGGTGCTTCATGGTTGTTGATTTTTGTTATAGAAGTAATATGTGGGAGGACAACACCCCCATTTTTTGATATCGTCGTATGATATCAATTGTATCAACAAGTGGCTGTTTACATTTAATATTAGTCTTATCGATTCCTGAAAAGTAGCATAAAGTTTTAATTGAGTAAAATGTGATTTAAATTAGTTTAAAATAGTAGTATTCGAGAGGCTGGTTTTTCAAAGTAAAAACAAACTTTTTACTTAAGTTATAAAAAAACGTTTTGATTTTCTTGATGAACTATGTAAATTTCCATTATACTTACAGGTTTTTCTTATGGAAACATTACATGTGTTAGGATTGAGCCTCCTGGTATTTGTCGTCCTACCAGATCTGGACGTGGTAAAGGCGGTTATGTTGACAAACTGTGTTTGCTTTATGCCTGCTCTGTTCAGTCTTTTATCTCACCATAAAGATGAGGAAAAACGTCCTTTAAAAGTCATTTTGGACATCCTCTCCATCATTGCACAGGCTACTGGATTCGTAATATGGCCGATCGTCGAGCATTATAAACGTTCCTGGACAATTCCTGTTGCTGTCTTCTTAATATCCTTCACCTGGTGGGAAAACTTCATCGACAAAAAGTCACCTGTTGGGCTCATCAAGAAACTCGCAAATGTAAAGGGGGATCTTCGCAAAAGCCGATACTTTACGTACATCTTCATTTCCATCTGGAAGATTATTCTGATTTTCTGTAGCATGCTGGTTTTCCTGTACATGACAATGGAGAATGTATCCAATCTCTTCCATCTCTTCAAAAACAGTTTTCGCTCTCACTTAGTCATGGTCTATCAAGTGAAAACTCTTGTCCTCGACTCCAACCTTCCGGATCTTCCCACAGCCAGCCCCATCCACGAAGAAATAGCTATAGATTCCCTAGCAATGACCCCCATTTACGTGGCGTTAATTCAAGTAAGTGCGTCCTTACTTTGTTACGTATTCGGCAAGTTTGCTTGCAAGATTTGTATCCAGGGATTTAGCTTTGCATTCCCCATCAGTCTCACTGTCCCTGTAACAATGTCCTTGTTAATTGCCGCATGTGGAATCCGCTCAGAGAACGAGTGTTTCTATGAAGATATCTTCCCCAAGTATCTCTTCTGGACTTGTCCTGATGGGGATTTCTTCCAAGACTTTGTCTCCAAACAACATGCGTGGATTTGGTTGCTATGGCTACTTTCCCAAACCTGGATTGCTGTTCACATTTGGACTCCCAAGTGTGAAAGATTGGCTTCGACGGAAAAGTGAGTCTTAGCTAGATATAAAACTAAACCTGCTAAGCTTTGGTACTTCTAGTTTTCATTCGATATTGGATAATTTCAGAGTTTAATGCTCGGTGACAGTATAAGCTGTCTGCGGACTTACAACGCTAGAATCCGGGTTTCGATTCCCGTGGTGGTCAGAGCACAGATGGCCCATTGTGTAGCTTTGTGCTTAATTACAAACTAAACAGTATAAGCTCTTTATAGTTCACTGTTTATGTATAATATAGCACACAATAAAACTTTATCCTGTTCACACGCTTATTGCACTTGATTAGAAAAACGATAATAAAATTGAGTTAAATAAAAGAATAACAATAAAGATATATATAATGGACGTTGTAAATAAAATATGTAACTGATATTATGTTATTATGTTATTATGATATTATGTTATTATGATATTATGTTATTATGATATTATGTTATTGAACCTAAGCACGAAAATCTGATTTGTAAATAACATAAATAAAGGGGGATAATAATTGTAATTCACCATTAAAGTCGTTCTTCGTGAAAAACTGATGAACTAAATAGAACCTAGGCCACAATTATGTTCGCTGTAATCCAGCCGACCTGATGAGTCCTGGTGATAGTTGTCGACACTAGATGTAATGTGATTGACATACTATACGTACTCTTCTTATAATTACAATGAAACTTTTTATTTGTTAATTACAACAAATAATAACAACTAAACTATTCAAGTTGAATATTTGACGTTCAAATGTCGTTATATTTTAAAATGTCAAACAGCGAGTTATTTTGTACTGTTTTATTCACTACGTAGGCTCTTTGTCAACCCAATGTACATTGGCGTTCTCGTAGATCAATCAGTTGCTTTCAACAGACGAAGAGACGACATAGCGGAGATTAAGAGCTCGGTAAGTACCTTACTGATGTGACTTTCATGAGACAGAACAGTTTAATTACACGAGACGGGGCCCGGAATGGTCAGGTGGTTAGGGCGATCGACTCGCAATCTGTGGGTCGCGAGTTCGAATCCCTGTTACACCAAACATGCTCACCCTCTCAGCCGTGGGGGCGTTATTAT
>NW_013673091.1:25400-29780 GCF_000517525.1 Limulus polyphemus | reverse complement strand
CCCGGAATGGTCAGGTGGTTAGGGCGATCGACTCGCAATCTGTGGGTCACGGGTTCGAAACCCCGTCACACCAAACATATTTCCCCTTATAGCCGTGGGGGCGTTATAATGTGAGGGTCAATCCCACTATTCGTTGGTAAAAGAGTAGCCCAAGAGTTGGCGGTAGGTGGTGATGACTAGCTGCCTTCCCTCTAGTCTTACACTGCTAAATTAGGGACGGCGAGTGCAGATAGCCCTCGTGTAGCTTTGCGCGAAATTCAAAAACAAACAATACATGAGACAGGGCAAGCTAATCTCTGATGAGACAGAACAGTTTAATTACATGAGACAGAGCAAGTTAATCCCTGAGGAGACAGGAGAGTTAATCACATGAGACAGAGCAAGTTAATCCCTGAGGAGACAGGAGAGTTTAATCACATGAGACAGAGCTAGTTAATGTCTGATGAGACAGAACAGTTTAATCACATGAGACAGAGCAAGTTAATGTCTGATGAGACAGAACAGTTTAATCACATGAGACAGAGCAAGTTAATCTCTAATAAGACAGAACAGTTTAATCACATGGCTGTTCTGTCTCATCAGAGATTAACTTGCTCTGTTTCAATCACATGAGACAGAACAAGTTAATCTCTGATGAGACAGAACAGTTCAATCACATGAGACAGAGCAAGTTAATCTCATGATGAAAGAGAAGAGTTTAATCTCTGATGAGACAGAACAGCTTAATTTCATGATGAGACAGAACGACTTAATCACTGTAAAGAAATGAGTACGTCTTTTTTGTGTTACAACATACTTAACTGTTGATCTGGATTACGACACTCTAAATACATGCAAAGAAAACGATATTTTTCGGCCAAATTCTTTAGGTTAACATATAATCCGCTAGGTATCGCTGTGATAATTAGTTTCGAACATAAGTGTAAGTCGAAAATTGTGAAATGAGCTAATTTCCACTAATTTCTTGGCGAAATTAGCCCCTCACTTATCCCTCAAAACCTAATCCTCATCGTTCTTGTTTAACCAGAACTTTACTAGTTTAGGGAAACTAATATTCTGATAACTGTATGAATTAATACTGTGATTAATATATATTTTTTAACAAATTGATTTTATTTTCGCAAGATTTCAAAACAAACAAAAGTTGTCTTAAACAAGGTGGAAAAAACAACCTTATGTTAAAATAAATACATATAAACAAGGGGCAACGTTATACTGCATGATTAAAAATTTATGAACCTGTCTCGGCAACGTTGTCCCTTCTTTCTACTTTTTTATATTAATAAACGGTTTAGTTTTAGACTATATGCATTTTATTGACCTTAGGTAATGAATATGTTTACAGGGGAAAATTAATTAATTAAATAATAATTATTTTGTTAGTTTTAAAACTATTTGGTTTACAGGATATTGATCTTGTGGTGAACGAATACACCGACAGCTCCCAATACTACGAGACTATATCCGTACATACGGACGAATCCTCTGGCAGCCATAACGGACGGAGCGGACATACTGTTCGGAACAGTGATCATATTACTCGCATCTACGCATGCGCTACAATGTGGCACGAAACGCCTGACGAAATGATACAGATGCTGAAGTCTGTCATGAGGTGTGTGAAAAATCAAAACAGTGTTGTGAATTCAGACGAGTGGGACAACTTAGTAAATTGGTGTTTAGTTTCCCGAACTTCGTTCTATCCATATTCAATTAAAATAAATTATTATAACATTTCACACACACACACAAACAATTGAAATAATAAATTAAGTATTACGTTAATGGATGGTTACCCGAAGTGAGTTTATGGGTTTTGATTTTAACAAACTATAATTTACAACATAGCACGAACTTTATTTTCTGACGTATTATAAGAAATATAAATGAATTAAGGCATTTTTCAGTTTGTGAATGAATTCCACAGAGTAGCAAAGCGTTCAGAGCAAGACTTTCTTAATATTTGGCCCGGCATGGCCAGGTGGTTAGGGCGTTCGACTCGCAATCTGCGGGTCGCGAGTTAGAATCCCCGTCCCACCAAACATGCTCGCCCTTTCACCCGTGGGGAGTCAATCCCACTATTCGTTGGCAAAATAATAGTTTACGAGTGGGTGGTGATGACTAGCTGCCTTCCCTCTGGTCTTACACTGCTAAATTAGGGACGGCTAGCGCAGATAGCCCTCGTGTAGCTTTGCGCGAAATTCAAAACAAACAATCTTAATGTCTTGATTTTAAATAATAATAAAAAATAAATTATAAGGCAAAACTAGTAAGTTAAAATTTTTAACTATATTTGAACTCCTAACTATAACACACCATACAAAATTTAAAAACTTCACAAACTCATATATATATATATTAATAAGGTCTGTGTTAACATTTTATTTTTGGAAGTTAAATAACTTAAATATTTCAAACTATTCCCAGGATGGATGAGGACCAATGTGCTCGAAGAAATGCCCAAAAATACCTCAACATTGTTGATCCTGACTACTATGAATTCGAAGGTATTTCAATAATTAATTTACTTCTTGTAAAAAGATACTACCAGATGTACTATCTCAGGGTCCCCGAATGTGTTCTGTTTCAAGAGTTTATATGTCATGCTGTGTTGTATCGTACAGAGTGTATAATTCTTCTCGTGATTCATAGCATGCGCACGTTTTACCGACGTTACGACAGTACGAATTGTAACGTTAAGCGTCCCTTACGTGACGTCCTTTTAGTGTCTACTGACTGACCGACGGACAACACACAAGTGGTTAAAACAGGTGACTCCTCTAGGCGGCCTTCGGCCCCCTATCGAGGAAATTATTAACTTAAACATATTATGTCTATTTCCAAATGAAGATAAAAGTACGTTACACTACAGGGTGCACCAAAAAGTATGGCTTCGTAAGAAAATGATGCTTTTTTTTACATTATTTGTGTTGCCCCTGGACCCCAATTTCTCTATAGGGCCAAACTTGTGGGACACTTTATTTTTGTTAGAATATTGTAAAAAAAATCAATGAATAAAAATAAATGATCTGTTGTTTTATGGAAAATAAAATACTAACCAGAAATAATTTATTTTGGACAATTCGTACTTGAGATTTACGAAAATAACGTTATGATTTTGTTACCACTCTTGGTTGAACTCCTTAACTAAATCGTCAAGGTTTACATTTACGAAAATAACGTTATGATTTTGTTACCAGTCCTAGTTGTATTTCTAAATCTTCAAGGTTTACATTTACGAAAATAATTTTCAAGTAGGATAGTATTTGAAGATAACACTAGTGTTTATGTTTTTCGTAACGTGTACCATATTCTTTCTTTAAAGTTACTTTCAATAACAGTATTGATATGAATATTTAATATAGCTATTTTGATTCTTTTGTGTTATAATACTTTTATTACTGATATTATTTTTCATTGATAGCTTAGTATATGCATTTTAGGACTAACCTAAACCTTCAAAATAAAAAAAAAGGCCGAAGATCGTGAGATATTATTGGATTTACGGCCGAAAATCTCGTTAACAGCAAGGACACCTAACTGATGAAACAATACATTCTAATCTGTATAAATAAAAACGTAAGAAAAGTATATTTAATTAGCTGTACTTATTACTTAGTTGATCTAAGTAGTTAGCTTGCTCTGATTGGTTGTTATTCCTAGTAATAAAAGCATATTTAATTAGCTGTACTTATTACTTAGTTGATCTAAGTAGTTAGCTTTCTCTGATTGGTTGTTATTCCTAGTAAGAAAAGTATATTTAATTAGCTGTACTTATTACTTAGTTGATCTAAGTAGTTAGCTTGCTCTGATTGGTTGTTATTCCTAAATCATATGCACTTTTTTTATTTCAGTTCACGCTTTCTTTGATGATGCCTTTGAATTGAGCGACGACAATGATGAAGAGATGGTTGTTAATCGCTTCGTGAAACAACTCATAAGAGTTATTGACGTTGCTGCAAGGTAAGTTCAAGTAGTTCCGGATAGTCAATATAGGTGGCTTCCTAGGGCGTCAGATTCTCGGGGGCTCTAAATGTTTGGGTCTTCGCTGTGAGTAGGGGCGCAGCCTTAATTCCTGTATAAGGTTCTAGTTAAACTATGGCCAGCTCTGCATTCAAGTAATATATATTTATATAAAATATTTTCTCAAACACAAAAAGATGGACCGGCATGGCCAGGTGGTTAAGACGCTCGACTCGCAATCTGAGGGTCGCGGGTTCGAATCCCCGTCCCACCAAACATGCTCGCCCTTTCAGCCGTGGGGGCGTTATAATGTGACAGTCAATCCCACTATTCGTTGGTAAAAGAGTAGCCCATTAGTTGGCGGTGGATGTTGATGACTAACTGCCTTCTCTCTAGTCTTTCATTGCTAAATCAGGG
>NW_013673091.1:12745-24488 GCF_000517525.1 Limulus polyphemus | reverse complement strand
TTGTGCTTGATTCCAAACAAACAAACCCTTTCAGCTGCGGGGGCGTTATAATGTGACGGTCAATCCCACTATTCGTTGGTAAAAGAGTAGCCCAAGAGTTGGCGGTGGATGTTGATGACTAACTGCCTTCTCTCTAGTCTTTCATTGCTAAATCAGGGACGGCTAGCGCGTGTAGCTTTGCGCGAAATTCAAAACAAACAAAACAAGGGCGAATAAAGCTCTAAAACATGAAACTCGTGTTCGAGTGTTTACAAAACAAGTCAGTGACAGTGCGATTTAAGGCCATGCGAGTATGAAGGTCACATTCCAAAGCGAATATTGCTGAAACGTGCTCGAAATCTCTGCTACAGAAATACTAACTGATCACACACAAAAAAAGTAGTTATACCTGACCTAGTTTTGCACCGTCCCGCCTACTCTAGGTATCGAAGAAATGGGACAAGTTAGTGTAATTACAACATCAAGACTTCCGGCCACCTGTGTCTGTATCATTCAAATTAAAGCTACAAATTGTAGGACAGAAGGTAAACCTAACGAATGCTTTCATTTATTTGAACAGTAAAAAAAAACTAAAATAAAAAAAAGGCATTACATAACTTTTCTTTTGTGATTTCAAGGAGAAATTTAAACTTAAGTAAATTACGACCGTCAGTATTTCATTTTTTAAAGATATACGTTGCGCAGATTTAAAAATACATTCAACGATTGTTTATTTCTCGCGCAGAGCTACTTCAGAGTTATTTGAGCTATTCGTTCCTAATTCTGAAATACTGACCAGAGGAAAGGCCACCAGTCAGCAGCACCCTACCCACCCACAGTCGACGCAAAGGGATTTACTGTCAGTCTTATACTGCAGCGTTATAATGTGACGGTCTATCCCACTATACAAGAGGGCTATTTGCGCTATCCGTCCCTAATTTAGCAGTGAATGACTAGAGGGAAGGCAGCTAGTTATCACCACCCACCGCCAACACTTGGGCTACTCTTTTACCAACGAATAGTGGGATTGACGGTACATTATAACGCTCCCACGGCTGAAAGGGCGAGCATGTTTGGTGGGACGGGGCTTCAAACCCGCGAACCTCAGACTGCGAGTCGAGCGCCCAAACCATCTGGCCATACTGGGCCTATAAAACTAAGAATATGGAGTTCTTTGTGCTTATTCCTAATTTACCCGTGAAGAAAGAAAGCGTATAACTTTTGATTATCCTGGAATAAAATTGTTTGTTTGGAAATATATTTTTCAGATGCAAAAATATAATTAGTCTTAGGCGTGAACTTAAAAGGCGACTTCAACCCTTAATTTCAAACTCCTTGCAATACGATTGTTTAAATCTCCGGACAGATTTCACCAAATTATCATTTGGTTTTGAAACTTAATTGATTCTTAGACGTTCACCAACAACGTTTTTTTTTTTGGAAGTAGTCAACACCATCTACCGCCATCTCATTGGGCTACTCCTTTACCAACGAATAGTGGGATTAACCATCACATTATAACGTTACAACGACTGAAAGGGCGAGCATGTTTAGTGTGACGGGACCCACAAATTGCAAACCATGTGGCCATGCCAGGCCCAAATGAAATAAACAGAAACAAACTGTTGAGGGAGAGGTTTAGGCCTATCATTATATTTGAATTCTTTAAAATAAATTATTAGAATTGATCTTGTATTTATAATCTCTATAAACGGAAAGCTATTATTGTATTATCCTTGTTAGAATTTCAGCTTTTGAAAACATTGAATCAACACACTAAATTACACTTTTTTTATTACATAAATTCCAAATCTAGTGACCTCTGGCAAATTCTCGAGAATCTCGCTTTGTTTGTTTGTTTTTGGATATTCGCGGAAAGCTACACAAGGCTACCCCTAACCTTACCCAATATTTGACTGATAGATTAGTCAACAGTAAACACCGCCAACTGTTGGGCTACTCTAATCGAATAGTGGGATTTGACTCTCACTCTTATAACGCACCCATGGTCCCAAAATGCGGACCGCGATTTCACGGCAAAGGAACGCGATCCATGAGCCTTCGGATTCACATGCTAACCAAGAGGCCACGCCCGGCACCTCTCGAAAGTGCTTTATTCAACTTGTAATTAATTATTTCTTTATGGGTTACTGTTTGGCGACTAGCGAGTAACATTCATTAAGAATTACACCCGCGGTAAAAGTTCTAGAATTAATTAGATCACCGCCAAGCAAGGATTGTTTTCTTTTGCATCAAGGATATCTAGCAGGTAGTATCCCGGAAATAACCTTCTAATTCACGCACGGTGTGTATATCAACACATTTATGAAGTAATATGTGGTTTAAACAAGTAGCATTCTATATGATATTAATCTTCGTATGATATGTCCTTTAATATTTTTCAAACATTCTTCATAAGTAAATTAATTCAGCGGCTATCTAAATATACTGATTTTGTTTCTAAAGCCTTTTTTATTGTAAATCTAATTGTTATATTTATATATACTGAAAATAACCATCAAAATCTGGATTTTATACAAGGTATGAAAACAGAGCTAAAAGAAAAACATAGAAAAAATTTCGCCAACGAAAGCTAAGTAATATTAGGTTGAACCACTTATTTAGTTTTAAATGTCGAAGTTAGTTTAACTATTACGCAATCTTTTTTAGGTGGATTAATAATAATTATAAAAGTAAACTGTTACACAACTTACATGTTTTTAACATGTAAAACTAACATACGTAACCAATCCCTGTCAAACTTAAATATATATTATCTAATAATTAGTGTTTCAGAATGGCTTTAGCGCCATCTACAAGAATATTTATCAACTACAAGTGTGTGTTGTAAATTTCACATATTGCTTCGTACGGAAGCATACTAAAACCTACTACAATGGATGTATTAATTTACAACGAATTTATAAGAAATAATCAAAATGTGACTGACAAAAACGAATATGTTAAAGTATATATAGATTGTTTTAAATTTTGTCCAAACTCATCTAAACTTGATACATTTCTAAACCTAAAATTATATCAATAAATAGTTGTTGTTTGATTAATCTATTGATAAACACGATATGAGACTTTTATGCTTATAATTACTTGATATAAAACTTTTCATGTGTTTATGTTACAAAACACACACACAAACATGATTTGTCAAAAGAAAGAAAACTAACAATAAACACAATTAATGTATTTTTAAAATACGAATATCATAAAACTGCTTTGTTTAGGAAACAAGAGGGAATTCTCAATAGCCGCGCCCTTAATTAGATCTCAAATCGGTCAAGAGATGGAGCTATGAGTTTGTTTGTTTGTTTGTTTGAAATTCAGCACAAAGCTACACAATGGGATATCTGTGCTCTGCCCACCACGGAAATCGAAACTCGGTTTCTAGCGTTGTAAGTCCGCAGACATACCGCTGTGCCACGGGTGGGGGTGGAGCTATGAGCTAAAAGTTTGTATTTGAAAAAAAACAACAAACTCAGAGCCATTTTTGTGAGCCGCTAAAAGTAATGGTTTGATTCTCAGGAAGAAACTCATAATGAGAAAGCATACAGATCCTATTAAAACATGGCAGACATCTGAAGTTATGTTTTTAATACCCAACAGAAAGTTTCAATTAAAATCCTGTGTACACCTGAAGAAATATTATTAATATCCCAGCAAACAATGTCCACTTAAAATCTGACATACCTCTGAAGTAATGTTTCATATATCATATCAAACAAAATCCCATTAAAATAAGGCAGACTTATGAAGTACTTTTACTAATACCCCTGCAAGGAAAATCCCATTAAAATCTGACATAATACTGAAGTAATGAAGTAATAACCCAGTAACAGGATTACATTAAAAAAAGGCATACTTTTGAAGTAATGTTTTAATATCCCAATAGAAAGATTCCATTCATACATGACAGACGTCTGTAGTAATGTTTGCAATGCTCCAGAAAGCAAGATCACAATAATATCTGGAATATTTATGAAACAATGTTTCTAATAACCCAGTAAACAATGCCTCTAATTTCCCAGCAATTAAGATCCCATTCAAATCTGACATAATTCTGAGGTAATATTTTTAATACCCTAGCAGCAATATTTCACTAAAAACATATCAGACTTCTCAAGTATGTTCTTATATCCCAGCAAGCAAGATTCCATTAACACCTTGCATACTTGTGAAATAATGGTTCTAATACTCTAGTAGATGGGTTTCAGTAAAACCTGGCAGACGTCTGAAGGAATGCAAATACCCCAGTAAGTTAATGAATTGGGAGGATAATGTTTTGTAAGGTTCGTATTCCTACAGCTAGAACATTTTATTATTAATTTGTTCCAATATTTTAATAATTTATCATCATGCTGTAATATAAAGTATTATTAAGGAAAACAGGGAAGAAGGTACCAATTACTTCAAAATGACTAAAATAGAGTTACAGACGTACTGACATCTAAAAGGAGGTTCGTATGTTTTACAAACATTTCTAATTTCTATAATAATTAAAGCCTTTGAAAGTTGTCATTCATCCTGTAAGTGTTTTAACTCCCACAAGACGAAACTAATTTGAATAATTCGTTTGCACGATGAGTTGGGTTTATATTTATATATACAGGACCAAAGAAATGTTGGATATTAACAAGTAAAACCTAAATTGGGCGACCCAAAATTCTGCTTTAACAGTAGTTAAAGAAATCTGGTTAACACATTTTGGAATCAAGAATCTAACTGAAATGAAATATAGAAACTGTTAACCTGTAGTTACAGTCAGAGTTTTGATCAGACGGTTGTTTTACTTGGATAATAGTTGTAGTAATTTGCTTTACAAGAACCATTTTTTAAGTTTTCTTAATCTTTCTTATATAGTAATGTTTTAAATCCTTTACTCTTTCTAAACAGTGGTATTTTACATTTTTTCATAACTTTATAACAGTAACGTTCATCAGACAAACATCCGGCTCAAGCCTCCTAAAAAACTTCCAACACCCTATGGCGGCCGACTTGTTTGGACGATGCCTGGCAAGAACAAACTCATCGCCCACCTCAAGGACAAAATTAAAATCAGACATAGGAAGAGGTGGAGTCAGGTGAGATCAATTATACAAACAAATAGAAAACAGCAATCTTTATCTGTGTGGAAACACAATTGTCGAGCACTTTTGATATATTACAAGAAATGTCAAGTTGGATATTATATATAGTTCATTAGTTGGTTAGGGTTAGGTTGACTTTATAATTGTTCTTGTTACAATAATTTAGTAGTAGGCCTATTACATTTTCAAACACTACATTCCTAATCTAGTCCCTTAGAAATATTCAAGAATTAGAAGATTGTATAATAACAGTATTACAACCACACTATATTTAGCATATCCATTGCCGATGACGTGATTCGATCAATCCAGAACGCTGCAGGCCGGCTGGGACACGAGAAAGGCAGAAGTCTTCTGGACAATATTTACATAAGCTATTTCATACAACATCAGTTGTTATGGTGTGCATATATTTTACAAGCCTGTGAAGGATGATTACTAACATAACTATCACAAGACATTAGTTTTAGGCCTAGTACATTTTTAAACACTACTTTCTTAATCTAGTCCCTTAAGGATTTTAAAGAGTTAGAAGATGGATATGACAAATACGGTGTGGCTGGAATACTATTATCTATATACTACTAAAACTCTGAGATTGTTTGTGTGTGTGCTTGTCTGTGATTAAATACAACAAAAACGGCGAAAATATCGCCTTATTTGTAATGAAATGAGAATAGAACTGAGAATAGAAACAGAATAAAATAAGTTTCGTTAAAATCGGGCCACGGGTTACCGAGTTATCCCCGTTTTTTGGGTCACTTTTATGAAAATTTCTAGATGAATTTAGGTACACTAGATGGCGCCATATATTGGTTTATCTATCTATCTATTCGTTTTCCACCTGATGAATCACTTTAAAATATCTTCTATACAACAATATATGCACAACAGAAATTAAATGACGAGATGAAAATGTGTTATAACGACGCGTAGAAAAAACAACAATAAAATGGACCTACAATATTATTGACTATTTGCAAATAGCCCAGCTAACACATGACGTTTCTACAACGTTAATGAATAGTTGTGCATTAATAAGATCCATTAATATATATATATTCACCATTAACGTCTAACAGTGCCACAAAGTTGTCACAACATATAATGCATGACGTTGTCAATTTTATTAACTCACAACTATTCAGTAACGTTGTAGAAACGTCGTGTGGTAGTAGCTGGGCTAAGAAGGTGTGATTTTTTTAATAGGTTATGTGCACACAGTTGTTCGTATATTTCCGTTATAGTTTTTTATAGTCTATTTAAAAAACACATACACTTTACTTCTTGTTTGCTTACGTATCTACCATATGATAATGGTGTTATGAATCAAATAATTTTGATTAATATATTAGTACTTTTCTAATGTAGAATTTCAATAACGTATATTTACCTACTTTTGTTTTTCTGGTAGGTAATGTATATGTATTACTTGCTGGGACACAGACTGATGGAGCTTCCCATTGATGTAAACCGGAAAGAAGTCATTGCAGAAAGTACCTTTATTTTGACACTAGATGGCGATATAAATTTCCGGCCTCACGCTGTACAACTACTAGTAGATCTGATGAAAAAAAATCGAAACTTAGGGGCAGCTTGTGGTCGTATTCATCCCGTAGGGACAGGTAGGATCACAATATCCATTCATAGCTTTAGATAAAAATGACCAAGAAAACACATGATACTGATTGAAGAACACAGTATAGAATTTTTAAAATAGCCAGGATAGGAGCAGTTCCGAAGTAATTCTACTCCTACACTATTATCACTTCTTAAATATCAGTTATCTCCTTTTTAATTTTCTGAAATAAACTTATAAGTTTCCGGGGTTATTGGAGGTCAACGCGTTTCTCTGAATCACTCAATGCTAAGTTTGACCTCAATTATTTTTAGTTAATACTTAGCAATAATGATAATATTATATATAAAACATGCAAAATCAGATATTTCTCAACTGATCTATGTGCAATCTGATTACATAATGACCGCGGGGTTTTTTTACAATTGCAAAAGCGACTTAACCCGTGGCCATCATCATGGTAGCCATTGGTGTAATTAGAGAACACCGGCCTCCAATACATATAAATATATACTAAACATTAACTAAGTGATTGATAGAGAAACAGACACATACATATAATTTCATAAAAACATATAAATCATACAACACACCCCATTCTCCAACTATATACCAATGTTGAAGATGAGTCTTCTCTAATCCCAAACATCTAAAAAAATTAATAATTAAAGGAAATTAGCACTGCATGGCCTACCAAAGTATAGCTTAAAACAATTCTTGCGGGCTAAGGCCGTCACACGTCGAAAGATCACTCTCATTTCTAAATAACCTTTACTTATTAATATATTTTAAGTTTTAACGTAATAATACAAATACCTACACTTTATTTATTTAATGAGCATTATATTCAATGAATATAAAATATACAAGGCTATAACAACTTTTAATACACAAACACTTCGAGACACACAAGTGCCACAACCGATATTTTGCGCCATCTTTTGGCAGTTTTTTAAACTTAAAAAACAAATGTCGCGCAGGTGCGTAAATGATTATGTATTTTTAGTGTTTTTATTTTTATTATTGACATCCTTGTTTGGGTGCCTTTCAGGTGAGGGCCTCAGTGCCACTACATTTCCCACATCGGCATAGTTACGCCACTTCCGGGACGTTCTCTGATATTAAATAATTTTCCTTCCTTCCGCTCGCGGTGTGAGAGGTGTAAGAAGAGTGTTTGGCAAGAAATCATGGCCAGTTGGTTAGGGCGCTCGACTCGCAATCTGCGGGTCGCGGGTTCGAATCCCCGTCACACCAAACATGCTCGTCCTTTCAGCCGTGGGGACGTTATAATGTAACGGTCAATCCCACTATTCGTTGGTAAAAAAGTAGCCCAATAGTTGGCGGTGGGTGGTGATGACTAGCTGCTTTCCCTCTAGTCTTACACCGCTAAATTAGGGACGGCTTGTGCAGATAGCCCTCGTGTAGCTTTGTGCGAAATTCAAAACAAATATCCAAATATTCAAATTGGCAAGAAATAAAAAAATAACAATTACTGACGGGGTACATGGTTTTTTTATATTAATTTATCTAAGCTATTTATTCACCAAATTGTTGGTTACAGGGCTCCTAAATTCCTAGTAGTATATGGGTCATGCAGAAAAATATACACAAATATATAATCAATATTAAAATTAATCCAACCGATTACAGCTAAAATCCCATATGTATTTTACATAGAAAATTAGTGGTTTTACCCTTTCTTTGCTCAGTTCTTACAATGGGCGTTGTAAGAAACTATCGTTGTTCAGTTCTTTACAGTGAGCGTTGTAACAAACTATCTTTGTTCAGTTCTTACAATGGGCGTTGTAAGAAACTATCGTTGTTCAGTTCTTTACAGTGAGCGTTGTAACAAACTATCTTTGTTCAGTTCTTACAATGGGCGTTATAACAAACTATCGTTGTTCAGTTCTTACAATGAGCGTTGTAAGAAACTATCTTTGTTCAGTTCTTACAATGGGCGTTGTAACAAACTATCGTTGTTCAGTTCTTACAATGATGCAATACCCATCAAGACCGGAAGTGAACCTATAAAGTCAAGTGGGTTTATTTGACGGTTAAACTGTAGAGAAAAAATTATCTTGTTTTTACAACTTGAGGTTTGATTTTGAAAAAAAAAAAGTTTAAACTTTTACTATTACTACACTCGAATTTGAAAAGTATTTGTCTTTGTCATGTTAGGCCCCATGGTGTGGTATCAGAAATTCGAATATGCCATCGGTCATTGGCTGCAGAAAGCTACTGAGCACATGATTGGCTGCGTGTTGTGTAGCCCCGGATGTTTCTCGCTCTTCCGGGCGAAAGCACTAATGGATGACAACGTAATGAGAAGATACACAACAAAGTCAGAAGATGCCTTACATTACGTACAATACGATCAAGGTAAGCTCTGTTGTATTACGTGTTTAATAACTACATCAGGTAACGAGCACTTCACGTGCATAATAAGTATGTCATGTAACGAGCACCCCACGTGTTAATTAATATCAGTGTGATGATATTTGAGTTTCTCGGAGTAAAACAACGTAAATAACTTGATTATAATGACAGGAATAAACGTAGCCTGGCGAATAAACTGAGAATCAGTCATGAGAAGTCGTCTTGTTTTTATACTATCTTCATTGGTGCTATTGGTCTCGGAAAACTACTGAGTGCACGACTAGTTGCGTTATAGTGTTTAGTACTTTACTTCTTCACCTTTACGTTTCGGATGATAACTAAATGTTATTGTTATTTTCATAGATTTAATAACCCTAATTTATTTTAACATGATTAATTTGTGAAAGTACATAACAATTATTTTTGTGTATGAACAGCGAAAATGAGGTTAACTCCGACATTTGTTAATCTCATTCCCTTGTATTTTTTTTTGACAAATAGTTGGACTTTATAATATATATATTCGGTGTACGTTTTAATTCGACATTTTAAGGGGTGGCCGCTACTGACTTGGGATGCTTCACTTAATTTTGTTTGACAGCTTTTGTAAAAAAGATTTACTGTTCATTACAAAACAACATTATGGCTCAATAATAATTGCCAGGCTTGATCTAATAATTAACGTGCCCGGACTGTGAGTCCGAGGGTTCATGGTTAGCGTCTCGTTGCCGAAAAAAAAAAGAGTGATGGTAAACTTCTAGATGAGTAGCTCAATAGTTGGCAGTGGAAGCTGTTGATGAGCAAATTATAGTCGGCTATGTGTGAAAATTGTTAAATAAAGAAACAAAAACAAACGATCTGAATAATAAACGTTGTTGACAGGTGAGGACCGTTGGCTTTGTACTTTACTTCTCCAACGTGGCTACAGAGTGGAGTACAGCGCTGCTTCTGACGCCTATACACACTGTCCCGAAGGCTTTGGAGAGTTCTACACCCAGCGTCGGCGATGGGCGCCCTCTACCATGGCGAACATCATGGACTTGTTGGGTGATTACAAGCGGACTGTTAGCATCAACGATAACATCTCTATTCCATACATAATATATCAGGGCATGTTGATGCTTGGAACTGTTCTGGGTCCTGGCACAATCTTCCTGATGTTGGTAGGCGCCATGGTGGCGGCCTTCAAGATCTCCAATTGGACGTCATTTGGCGCCAATATCGTACCAATCCTCTTTTTCATTTTCATCTGTTTTGTAGCCAATAATAACATCCAGGTAAGTAAACGAATCAGAATAAACCTAGTCTTTGATTTTATATTAATTTCTCCAGATGTAATTTCTACGTACTTGCAAGTAATGACACTGATGAAGACTTTGCTAAAATGGGAAGACAATACTATTAGAAAATTAAACAACACGACGTTAAACAACAAACAACTTGCATTATTATACACAGGGTAAAACACAACACTTAAAACACTAGACAATAACAGAACTTGCGTCATTATACACAGGGTGAACCATTTACTCAACACGTAAAACATCAAACAACAACACACCTTGTATTATCATACACACTATAAAGGACTTACTCAACACGCAATGCAGTTTGCATTATCATACACAGAGTAAATGGTATACTCTGTACAGTTAGTTGTTTTGTGGTGAAAATATTAAGTAAGCAATTTCATTATTTGTATTTTAAATTTTTGTTTTCAGATTCTTGTAGCCCAGATTTTCAGCTCTGCATATGCTTTGCTTATGATGGCTGTGTTGGTGGGTACGTCCATCCAGTTGTCGGAGGATGGCGTTGGCTCTCCATCTTCTATTTTCTTAATTGGACTTTCAAGCAGTTTCTTTATAGCTGCAGTTATTCATCCTCAAGAGTTCTGGTGTGTTGTTCCCGGACTTCTGTATTTCATCAGCGTACCGTCCATGTACCTGTTGTTGATTCTGTACTCTCTGGTAAACCTGAACGTCGTTTCTTGGGGGACTCGTGAAGTCCAAACTAAAAAGTCTAAAAAGCAACTGGAAGAAGAAAGAAAGGAAATGGAAGAAATGAAGAAATCGAAGAAGAAGAAAAGTGATTTGTTTGGATTTCTGGGGATGGGAGGAAACGAAGATGAAGAAGAGGGAAGCATAACCTTTAGCTTCGCTAATCTCTTTAAATGTATGATCTGTACTTACCCAAAAGCTAGTGAAGAGAAGGTCCAGCTTCTGAGGATCAGTGACCAGCTGGAATCGTTGAATAAAAAGATTGTCTCACTTGAGAGAAATCTGGACATTGGTCAAGTCTTGTTACCTGGAGGAGGAATGAAACGTCGATCTTCTATCGGCCGCCGATCGGATCGAGGCTCTGAAGGCTTGTCGACGGTTGCAGAAGGTGAAGAAGAGGAGGAATTCGATAGCAACTCGGAGGATACTGACAGCGAAAGATTAGGTACATGTTTTTTCCGCTAGGGTACTTTGGTATTATTAATAAATTAATTAGAATAATGCTAAAATTTAAATCCAATAATAAAAGATTGATGTAGCTGACCATAGTGTTTAAAACTATGCCGAAATGTTTAAATAATGTTATGTTCTCAGCCATATTAGTTTATTGAAATCGCAATTTTGACTAGATGGATCTGCGGGCCACTTCGCGTCCGGACATCGCAAAAAAAACAAACAACAACAGCAGTATATATATATATATATATATA
>NW_013673091.1:5914-11745 GCF_000517525.1 Limulus polyphemus | reverse complement strand
CAAACAACAGCAGTATATATATATATATATATATATAAATCGCGCTTCACACTTTGAAGTCTATGGTGGGTTATAAGAGTAACAGTGAATTTTCACTATTTGAACCAATAAGAGTTGCCAAAAATGGCGATAGGTGGTGTTGACTGGCTGCCTTTCCTCTTGTGTGTCAGTTGAACATTAGGTAGGGCTAGAACAGATAGCCCTTGAGTAACAAACAAACACGAGACTAAGAGATAAGCCCGAGGGCTTCTAATGCCATAATTCAAGGTTCGATCCTCACGGCAGACATAGCGCATGTAGCACAATGTGCAGCTTTGCACTACAGCGAAATCTACAACACTGGTATTTATCTTAGTTTCAATTGAATAAGTTATTATTGTAATGAAATAGTATCTAATAAGTATTAATTACCTATTTTTAATTATTAACCATTAGTAAGTAAGCTTTACAACCTGAAACATGTACATAAAACAAGCATATTATAGACAAACGCTTGAATGAAATATTAGCTACTATAGTTATGGAACTATATTATCAAGTTGAATAATATAAGGGTTTGAAGAATTAACATTTGTAGATTGAACTGTTTCTACTAGAATAGCTACTATAGCTATGGAACTATATTATCAAGTTGAATAATATAAGGGTTTGAAGAATTAACATTTGTAGATTGAACTGTTTCTACTAGAATAGCTAGTATAGTTATGGAACTATATTATCAAGTTAAATAATATAAGGGCTTGAAGAATTAACATTTGTAGATTGAACTGTTTCTACTAGAATAGCTACTATAGTTATTTATATTATTTAACTTGATAATATAGTTCCAATCTACAAATGTTAATTCGAACTGTTTCTACTAGAATCATCAACTTTTAAAATAAAATTTCCTGTCTTTACTGATCAGAACCTAAAGTGGAACGAGATGATCTCATAAATCCATACTGGATTGAAGACAAAGATCTGAAACGTGGAGAAGTGGATTACCTGAACGGACCTGAGATCCAGTTCTGGAAGGACATGGTGGAGAAGTACCTCTACCCACTGGATCAGAACAAGGAGCACGAGGCAAGAGTAGCGTCCGAGTTGAAAGAGCTGAGAAACAAGGTGGTCTTTGGGTTTCTAATGTCCAACGCTCTTTTCATCCTTATTGTTTTCCTTCTTCAACTTAACAAGGACCAACTACACATTAATTGGCCCTTAGGAGTGAAGACTAACATCACTTACATTCCGGAAACTAGCGAGGTCCGGATCGACAAGGAATATTTGCAGCTAGAACCCATTGGGTTGGTGTTTGCAACATTCTTCGCCATCATCCTGATTGTCCAGTTTTTGGCCATGTTGTTCCATCGGTTTGGTACTTTGTCACACATCTTGGCGTCAATCGAAGTGACATGCTTTAACAAGAAGGTGGAAGATATGACAGAAGACGCCTTTTTTGACAAAAATGCGATCCAGATAGCTCGACAGCTCCAGAAACTGAGAGGATTAGAAGATGACGAGAAAAGTGAAGATTATGAAACTGGAGATCGACTTGCTAGACGAAAAACTATTCATAATTTGGAGAAAAGACGTCACCAGAAGACAAGGGTTGGAACTTTGGATGTGGCGTTTAGAAAACGTTTTATGAATTTTTCACCAGAGAATGAAATTGGTAAGGTTGTCATCACTCGATTCAGTTAAAAATGTTCTAAAAAGTATCAATAAACTGAAACAAATTTTCACCCTGTATACTCATATACTGCACGTGTACATTTTTACACGTGAATAAGTAACTAACGATTCTAGGTGTTCAAAATAATCTTGTTCACAGAACTCTGCAACTATCATATAGAAAAAAAATATATTAAGACAGAGTAGGGCTAAATATACACTCTTGTTCACAGAACTCTGCAACTATCATATAGAAAAAAATATATTAAGACAGAGTAGGGCTAAATATACACTCTTGTTCACAGAACTCTGCAACTATCATATAGAAAAAAAAATATTAAGACAGAGTAGGGCTAAATATAAATATTGATATTAATGAACTAATTATAACTAAGTATTGTTAATAGTTTTAAATTAAATAAAAGATTAACTACACGCAACAGATTTTCGTTATTTGATTACTAACTGAAATATAAATAGCTCCTCGGTGTGTCAGTAGTACGTTTAAGGACTTCTAACATTGAAATTTGGGATTCGATTCCCCGCAGTGGACCAAACGTGAAGCTAAGACACACAGGGACATGAGATAATTAAAAGTATTATGATATGATTTTCTTCTGGTATAAAATTATGTATGAATTTTAATTTTTTTTCTGACAAGTAGTTTGTTTATTAATATGTAATGGAATGATTTTTTTTTTCAAATAGGATTTTAAATCAAAGTCCTATTTTTTCACAGTCTATGAACTTTTTCTATTAGGAACACCAGTGCTGAGTGGATTCCAACGTCGAAAGGATACTCTGAAAGTTCTGGCTGACCGTCGGACATCTTTGATGAAGAAAACTGGTCAAATGGAAACTTTAGGTGCTCGAAATCAATTCACAAATCAACCGAGTCGACAACGAGGTCGTTTAGACAGAATCTTAGCAACGCCTAATGGAACTATGGAAGGTTTCAAAAACACTGCTTTTGAGGGGAGTTCTGATGAAGAGGAGGGACAGAAAGTAAAAATGCAAATCTACAACCCGGGTTCCAAGAGCAGTTATCGGGAAGAAAGTGATTCTCCAAGGAAGCGTCTTAGCCATAAGTAAAAATAGAAATAGATAAACTTTGTGTTTAAACAGTTTCTAGGGCAGATTTTTCAACAATAAAAGTGTGCCACAAATTAACATTTTATATAAACATAATCCTTGTTAGTCCTAACAATTTTCACTCTGTAGATTTTATGTGAATTTAAGCCTAACTAAGATTTTTATCATTGTGACTTTGATCGTTTTCTTAATTATAATATGAACTGAGAGAATAAAATACTTTGGGTTTGGAACATTAGTCTTTTAAAGTTAGAAACTTTTGTAAAATATATATATTTTTTTATTTGCATTATATACAATTATTTTAAAGAAATATAACGGTTGTTTCTAATTTTACTTAATTTGAAATAATAGGAAATATTATATATTAAATCCCAACTGTTTTTTTTAAAAACAGAAACGTCAGAGTTAGGAATTGAAAGATGAAGTTTTTATAAAAATGTAAAATCGATTTGATGATCTCCTAGATGGACATCCGAGTTCTTCCTTATTACTTTTTATACATTGGAGAAAATGTTCAGATTACTAGACTGTAAATGCTTTGATAAGTATAATACCTCAATTCATTGCGTTGAACCTTCTATTTTATGTTTTTTTTACATTACTGTACTTAAAATTCCATACTCAGAAAACGCTCGTAACCCTACTTAAAGTTATCACTTATTTATCTTTCATCATGTTAAGTCGATATTATTAGTATCATAACAACGCTCACTGACCTTGTATTGTATTTAAAATATCGACAAAGAGACTTTGAAGATTCCATAATGTTAACATTTTTTCACTAACGATAATGTGTTTTGTTGTTTCATTATATGACCATATCATCTTAGGTACAGAAAAATTGTTTCATTATATGACCATATCATCTTAGGTACAGAAAAATTGTTTCATTATATGACCATATCATCTTAGGTACAGAAAAATTGTTTCATTATATGACCATATCATCTTCGTACAGAATAAAAATTAAATTATGGAAGCTGGGAAGATACGTGTGTACTGTTTCATGAAAGTTATTTAAAAAATATTATGTCACAAGTTAAAGTAACGAAGTGGTTGACACCAGAAATGGCCTCGATACTCAACACTGTGAAAATAATGTTTGGCCCACAAAACCCGGCCATAAAAAATGTACTGGAAAGTTATGTCAAAGCTCTTTTTGAAACAATCAGTTTCTCATTGACGATCTGTATTCCACTTTTAATTCATAGCGAATAATGGGAAAATAATGGCAGGTTCAATAAATATTGATTTCTGTAGAGCAGGATTTATATAAACGGTAGGAGAAGTATTAAAACAACGTTATTTTCTACTGTTAAAATTATTTCGTTTTGGTTTACCATTTAAATTTAATATTTTTTTTCTAGTATATATATATATCTAGGATATAACGTTCAAATATGATCATTCCATTTTTAGATGACTTGAATTGGTTTATTCTCTTATACAAGACCTCCTAAGTAGTTTCATTTTTTTCGTATGGTTAGTGTTTGATGCAAAGTTGATTGATGACGGAAAGAATAAACAGAAATAATTAATTAAAATATTAAATCATCTTAGATAAGTAAGTTAAAAAAGCTTGTAAGATTTGACACCAGGGTAAGGTTTTGAAAATAATTAGTGAAAATATTAAATCATCTTAAATAAGTAAGTTAAAAAAAGCTTGCAAGATTTCACACCAGTGTTAGGTTTTGAAAATAATTAGTGAAAATATTAAATCATCTTAGATAAGTAAGTTAAAAAAAAACTTGTAAGATTTGACACCAGGGTTAGGTTTTTAAAATTATTTTAGTGAAAATATTAAATCATCTTAGATAAGTAAGTTTAAAAAAGCTTGTAAGATTTGACACCAGGTTTAGGCTTTGAAAATAATGAATGAAAATATTAAATCATCTTAGATAAGTAAGTTAAAAAAAGCTTGTAAGATTTGACACCAGGGTTAGGTTTTGAAAGCGAGTGGGTTTCTAATATTTGTTACTATAAAATGTTTCTACTTATCCTTATTTTTCTCAGTATTGCTCAAAATATTTCCTATTTGTATTAGCTATCTGGTAAAAGGGAATTTTGTAGTTCTTGTAATTTATTCAAAATAACCCTGAATTATTATTTGTAACAATGTGCCACCAGACTTATTGACACAACGTGTTCGGTATAATAAATGTTTATTCCCAATGTTTATCGTTTTTCATTAATTACACATTCGTATGAATCACCTACGAACAATGTTCATCACTGTTTAGTTCATATGTAACTTCGAAGATTGGTTCATAGTATTTTGATTTTTAACTTGCTTTCAGATAATATTTTGATAAAGATTTAGATATTTCAGTTTCTTATATAAGGATCTTGAAACGATTTTTGTTGTTGGATATGGCATTCATTTTTTGAGCATAACGTTTCATCTTTAAAAGTCATTATGATATACATGACAATTTTAATGTATTGCAAAATCTATTCTGATTTATACGATTCAATACAGAGATATGTAAATTGATGTACAGATGAATGAACAGATAGATAGATATCTTCATACTTATCCATAGTGAGGTTATATTAAACTAATAAATTGAATTATAATTTAATTACGAGGTTTAGTTTAAGAAACTAGATAGTCTTATAGATTACATGAGTTCATCAGTGAGGTACTGACATTGTTTTTGGCTGTAATCTTCAACTGATACGGCTAATTTACAAAAATTAGGATTGAGATAAATAAATATACTAAATTTTAATAATTATATAATTACATTTAGAACCAAAATCAATATACTATGCTCTGATGATTAAAAAGTTAAATTTATAATATAAAATAAATTAAGTTTAGATGTAAATCAATGTACTAAACGATAATGTTTAAGAAATAAATATACTAAACTCCTGTTTAAGAAATTGTTTAGATGTAAATAAATATACTAAACTCCTGTTTAAGAAATTGTTTAGATGTAAATAAATATACTAAACTCCTGTTTAAGAAATTGTTTAGATGTAAATAAATATACTAAACTCCTGTTTAAGAAATTGTTTAGATGTAAATAAATATACTAAACTCCTGTTTAAGAAATTGTTTAGATGTAAATAAATAA
>NW_013673091.1:0-5585 GCF_000517525.1 Limulus polyphemus | reverse complement strand
TAAACTAATGTTTAAGAAATTATTTAGATCTCAATAAATAAACTAAACTAATGTTTAAGAAATTGTTTAGATCTAAATAAATAAACTAAACTAATGTTTAAGAAATTATTTAGATCTCAATAAATAAACTAAACTAATGTTTAAGAAATTTTTTAGATCTCAATAAATAAACTAAACTAATGTTTAAGAAATTGTTTAGATCTCAATAAATAAAATAAATTGTTTAGATCTCAATAAATAAAAGGAACTGTTTAGGTTTATATCAATATATTGAGGTCTAATGTTTCAGAAATTATGTTGCGATCTAAATAAGTGAACTCTAATGCTTAAAAATTAATTCTGATCTAAATCAATACACGTTAATGCATAAGAAACTTAGAGGTAATTCGTTACACTAAACATTCATGGTTAAGATATGAAGGTTAAATGTAAATATACTGAACTCTAATGGTTAAGAAGTTAGATGTTTGTAAATATTCCCTTACATCAAGTTATTCAAAGAGATTTTTTCTCAATCACATTCACAAATTCAATTACAAAAGTAAAAATTTATCAATACGTACAAAACACAGAAGAAAACATACCTAATATATGCATAAGTCTTCTAGTGAAATTCAAATTTGTATAACATTTGCACAATCAGATGCTAACTTTTGTATCTTCAGAAAAGTTGAAAAGTGAAATATGTTATCGAAAAGCCTTATTGTGAAGAATGGCCTTGCCTAGAACTTCAATAAAAACCCACCACAATCACTAAAATCCCAGTCATGTTCAACACATTGTAGAGGATCAGGAAGTCTAAAGCACATGAAGACTTCAGAAAGTGAGATTGACTCGAAAAGAACGTTTTATTTTATAATTTACGTCACATAAGACATCATCCAGGAATATATTAGGATGCATATCTGTCCTCTAATGTTTACTCTCTTCTTTCTTCAAGACAATTAAAACATTTTACAAGATGAGCCAACTTGCTTGAGGTTTCTAATAATATATGAACCACACAAAAACTAAATACAAATTTCACCAATACTGCAATTAACCCTAATTAGTGGTTTCACCCAATGTTTTTGGTCATATATTTTGTCTGTTTGTTTTGACAGACAGACACATACAAGTACTTAATATAATGTAATATATCGATCCCACTGATGGTGAATGGTATGTGAACAGGTCGATACTTTTTAGGGCTAAGTAATCGTTTCAGCTTGAAATACATTTCCTGATTATTGTTTAAAACTATGTAATGGCAGTATACAAATATCAGTTAGATTGTGGTTGAATTACATGATCGTAATCATTTCAGCTCGTTGATCTTTTGTGGATCTGGCTTTGAAACACATTCCTTAAAATCACTGATATTCGACAACTTTTCAAAGCCATTGCAATCACAATGAATTATTTTTGTTTTGTACACAACCCATTATCTCATTACTTCGGTTTCACATATTCTGATGGTTTCATTTAAGTTAATCTGAAAATAGACAATTATTTTCATGGTTTCCGAGAAAGAGATAGCAGTTCTTGTTGATAAAGGGTTCTTAAATTATTAATGTTAAGCGACAATATTAATGGTACTGAAACCATAAGGAATGGCTTTAAGATGTTGCGTTCATGTTTTTAGCAGACATCTATTGTGATCACAATAAAATCTATTTTCAAGCATTTAAAAATAGGTTGACCAGAAGAAAAGAATATACCAGACGTTCGTATCCATATATTGAAAGATGAATTCCCTTTGAAGTCTCCAGTTAATATAGTTAAATATAAATAAAGAGGCCAACATTCACGGGCGAATGCAAGATGTCTCTGCCACACAGTCCCAACCCAGCGAATTTTGACATGGAACTTGCAGGACGTTATCTTTGTACCAAATTCCATGCAAGTTAGTTGACATACATATGAATAGTTCACTAAAACCCCAAATTGTGTTTTTCTCACTGAAAAATTGAGCATTTGTTTATTTGTAATTAAGCACAAAGCTACACAATGGGCTATCTGTGCTCTGCCCACCACGGGTATCGAAACCCGGATTCTAGCGTTGTAAGTCCGCAGACATACCGCTGTGCTACTGGAGGGCAAAAATTGAGCAAAAGATAAACATTCTAAAATTGTCTATATCTCTGCTTGGGACCTGTAAAAAAAAGTATTTTTGTACCAATTTCCACGTAAATTGATCAAAATATGGCTGAGTAATTGACCAAAACCACAAAAAGTATGCTTTTTTTAAAGCTCTGATCCCTCTAAAAAAAAGACTCAAAATGGGCAAATCCAACCTTTTTGTTGGGCACATGCAAACTTATATTTGTGCCAATTTTCATCTTGACTAGAATAAATATGACTGCACAGGAGCCCAAAATATACACGTTTAGATTGTTTTACTTTTGACCCCATAAAATCCGTAAAATAGTCTAAATAACAAATTAAAAAAAAGGTATTTGGACATATTTGACCAAGGTATAACCCCACAAATTTTCAACTCCTTCCACCAAGAAATGAAGGAATGATGATTGATTTAAAAGTGTTTGGAAGAAGAAGAAGATGAATATACAATTGAAAAACACCACGTCTCTCTGCAGAGACATAAAAATATGGTATCACAGGCTGAATGATAAATAAAAGGAATGACCGAAACCAGAAAATGCTTGGTTGTTGGGTTATCTGCATTTCTGTCTTACAAGTGACAGACTAGAGGGAAAGCAGATAGTAAACACCACACACCTCCAACTGTTGGATTGCTCTTTCAGACTGAATAGAGCAGAATGTGTGTGGTTTTTTTTGTGGTAACAGAACTTAAGATCCACAGTCTGACACATTAGTCACTGGGCCTCACCCATTCATATTCTAGGTATGCTAGCCACTAAGTCATCTCCAGTTTCCAAATAATCTGAAGTGGTGGAGGATAAGAGGTGCAACAACTGGCAAGCAGAGCTCCAGCACTGACTTCCAAGACCAAATAATCTGAAGTGGTGGAGGATAAGAGGTGCAACAACTGACAAGCAGAGCTCCAGTACTGACTTCCAAGAGTATATGGAAAAGTTTGTCTCGAGGATGTAATTTTCGTTAATTATGACAAGAATTACAAAGGTTAAGAGCTAATGTGCTATGTTGAGTTACCATGATAAATCAGATCTTTATAATTATTCACTTTTGAAAATTGTTTTGTTTGTTTGTAATTAAGCATAAAGCTACACAATGGGCTATATGTGTTCTGCCCAACACGGGTATCGAAACCTGGATTCTAGCATACCACTGTGCCATTAGGGGGCCCTTTGAAAATTAACAGGACAGAAAATAGTAATTGCTCGAGATCATAAGTTTGTTGGTTAGTGAAAAGCATGGACTGCAAAGATAAGTCCCTTTGTTTGGTTTTCATTTATATATGTTTACCAATGATGTATAGGCAGATATTACACCCGTTAATAATATATTTTTGAGTCACTAAAACAAAAGATAGCCATCTGCTGGATTCTTAAATTTATCAAACATATATTTTAACCCTGCATATTCAATCTCTTCACCTTATGTGGAAATATACACGTAACCCTCACCATTACTGTTCCAATCAATAAATATTACTCTCTTTTAAATTTAACAATCCACTGGCTTTATTATTTATCATTTATTAGGCATCATTTGATCTCCTCTCACTTGGTGACCCTCCACTCAGGTGGCATTTTTTGAAAGCTTAAGTACCCCAATAACTACTGGTTTTTCATAAATTACTGTGCTAGTGAACAAATTGAGGAATTTTTGTGCATCCTTGTGATGGATTGGAAAAATTTTAGATATTTCATATATGCAGTCTTTATGATTTTCATTTGAATGCACTGAACTTCCAGAAAGATATTGGTTAGATTTCATTCAGATATTTTAACTATACTTACCATTCACAGATGGTTATATCGTAGCTGTTCAAGGGATGAAAAAAGACTTACTTTTTACTATTACACATATACAAATTACTATTGTTCTGGTAGAAAAATATTTCATCACGCGCACATCACTTAGCGATGTTGAAATTCTGATAGTATATAGGCTGTACAGAAAAATGAAGTATTTTATGTACGATGTTACATAGAAAAGTTGAACAATGCGACCCCTGTGGTATGAAATGGTTCTCCATTTCAAACAACTGACCTTGTTTATGCAAACTTTGGGCAAAACAATTTATTCACACTCATAAATGACTTATATATCTATAATAATAAAAGGGCGTTTCTGTGTATGTGTGAGACCACCATAGTTCCAAGAGAAAGGAGCTCAGAAACCTGAAATTTTGCACCCATACTAAGTGGACCATGAGGGTGTGCACCTAGGTTATTACTACTTATTTACATTCGCATCTTTTTAATGAGGCAAGCTAGCGAAAAACCACATGGAACAGAAATGGTTCCTTATATTACAAAATACTAAGTGGATCCTGAGGGTGTGCACCTGGGTATTATTACTTATTTTATCCACATGTGTATGCGCATCTTTTTAATGAGGCAAGCTAGCGAAAGGCTAAATAGAAAGGAAGTATTTTTATGTTTCTGGGAAATAAAAATGTTTAAACATTTTTAACTGTTCTTCTGTGCTTAAATAGTTCAGAATATACATTCTGACATAGTCATCTGGCATATATCAACAGGGTACTTTCGCTAGTATATATATATATATACTATGTTTTTGTTCTCAACTTATGCGAATTGATAAGTCAACATAGTCCTCTGTGAGTTGTAAAAATCATGTGTAAGACAGGTTCTTAAATGAAAAATCGGAATAGTGAGAAATGAGACGTAAATTATAAATATATTGAACTTGTACATAAAGAACTCGGACTTGGATGGCCAAGTGGTTAGGATGTTGAACTCGCAAGCTGCAGGTCGTGGGTTCGAATCCCCGTCCCAACAAATATGCTGGCTTTTTCAGCCGTGAGGACATTATAATATGATAGTCAATCCCATTATTTGGTAGTAAAAGAATAGCCAAAGAGTTGGTGGTGATGACTAGCATAGATAGTACTCTTGTAGATTTGCGCAAAATTGAAAAAAACCAGAGTTGTTATTTTGGCTTTGGAATAACTTAGTTTACACAAAATGTATGAACTATAATGATACTTACATAACCGCAAACGTGTCCTAGGGTTGTTTCAGATAAAAAAGCACTGCATAATTGATACTTACCTAGGAAGAAACTTGAAAGTTATTGAAGACTATCCGGAAATGTAACGTCATTTAATAAGGATACCATTTGCAAAGTTTTCCTTATAAATATGAAATGATCATCTCAAAATTAATTTTACAGATTAGATGCACTTTCTTTTTTTTATGAAAAAGATTTACATTTAAAATTTTCTGTTGAAGTGACTCATCTTCTGAAATTAAGAGCTTTAACATTTTATATTTCATCGCTATGTTCATAGTCTTAACCATTTGTAGCATCTGAATCCCAAGTGTTTGCTAGAGAACTCTTTGGGGAATGCTTGAAGGAATAGAAAATAAGATTGATAATATTTGATACCTTGCTTCTGTTTCAGTATCTAACAAGCTTGTACACTTAAAGGACCTTAGAAACAATACCAGCTTGTACACTTAAAGGAC
>NW_013673090.1:30742-39040 GCF_000517525.1 Limulus polyphemus | reverse complement strand
ACATATCTATCTAGTATTATGTACAATTTATTACTTCACACATATCTATCTAGTATTATGTATGATTTATTACTTCACACATATCTATCTAGTATTATGTATGATTTATTACTTCACACATATCTATCTAGTATTATGTATGATTTATTACTTCACACATATTTATCTAGTATTATGTATGATTTATTACTTCACACATATTTATCTAGTATTATGTATGATTTATTACTTCACACATATTTATCTAGTATTATGTACAATTTATTACTTCAGACATATTTATCTAGTATTATGTACGATTTATTACTTCACACATATCTTATCTAGTATTATGTACAATTTATTACTTCAGACATATTTATCTAGTATTATGTACAATTTATTACTTCACACATATCTATCTAATTTTTTGATATTGATGTCAATATAATGGAGTCCCAGTTAATTCATCTTAAAATAATTCTGAATGTGCGGGTGTCTTTAAAGGTAACAGAGATAAGGAAAATACCTTGCTGAGAATACACTGTAACTACTAACTTTCTAGAAAATTTGACATTGAAATGAAATTAATAATATTTGGTTCCACCAGTGAGCTTAATGAACAACTGGTTACACAGATACACAATTAGAGAGTACAACTGTTCACAAAGGTAGGCAATTCAAGAGAAGACACAGATGGGTGAATGTTCTATAAGAATAAAGATAAGCATTTCTGTTAGTGAAAAGAATTTTAAAAAGAAATGTTCAAAATGACAATTTGTATGCAGTAGAAGAATGATTTAGGATCACATACTGTTGAATTATCACTCATATCCATTATAAAAACACTAGCAAATCTGAGGATATAGGGCTATGAATAAATTGAATACTATCCAAACATAGGCCACATACTACTACCAGAAACTTTCCTCTGGAAAGTGTAGAAAGAGAACGTTGGAACAACTATGAACTATGTACCAGAGGAAAGTTTCTGGTACTAGTGTAGAAAGAGGACGTAGGGACAACTATGTACCAGAGGAAAATTTCTGGTATTAATGTAGAAAGAGGACGTAGGAACAACTATGTACCAGAGGTTTCTGGTATTTGTCCCTACGTCGTCTTTCTACACTAATACCAGAAACTTGCCTCTGGTACATAGTTGTCCCTACGTCCTCTTTCTACACTAATACCAGAAACATCTCATACACAGTTGTCCCTACGTCCTCTTTCTACACGAATACCAGAAACCTCTGGTACATAGTTGTTCCTACGTCCTCTTTCTACACTAATACCAGAAACTTTCCTCTGGTACATAGTTGTTCCTACGTCCTCTTTCTACACGAATACCAGAAACCTCTGGTACATAGTTGTTCCCACGTTCTCTTTCTACACTAATACTAGAAACCTCTGGTACATAGTTGTTTCTACGTCCTCTTTCTACACTAATACCAGAAACTTTCCTCTGGTACATAGTTGTCCCTACGTCCTCTTTCTACACTAGTACCAGAAACTTTCCTCTGGTACATAGTTGTCCCTACGTCCTCTTTCTACACTAATACCAGAAACTTACCTCTGGTACATAGTTGTCCCTACGTCCTCTTTCTACACTAGTACCAGAAACTTTCCTCTGGTACATAGTTGTCCCTACGTCCTCTTTCTACACTAATACCAGAAACATCTCATACATAGTTGTCCCTACGTCCTCTTTCTACACGAATACCAGAAACTTTCCTCTGGTACATTGTTGTTCCTACGTCCTCTTTCTACACTAATACCAGAAACTTACCTCTGGTACATAGTTGTCCCTACGTCCTCTTTCTACACTAATACCAGAAACTTACCTCTGGTACATAGTTGTCCCTACATTCCCTTTCTTCTTCTTCTTGCAGTTTGATGGAGGTACCTCACCCAGGTCCTCTATGTATTCTCTTCATCAAGTGAGATACAAACCTATTGATAGGGACACAGTTGCCCCGACATTCTCTTTTTACACTAATACCAGAAACTTACCTCTGGTACATAGTTGTCCCTACGTTCCCTTTCTTCTTCTTGCAGTTTGATGGAGATACCTCGCACAGGTCCTCTCTGTATTCTCTTCATCAAGTGAGTTACAAACCTATTGATATAAAATTATTTAAACTTTAATGCATTTGAACAAGTATTTAGTGTACAGCATTTCAGTGTATATATATATGGTTGATATGGTTATTAAAAACTTTTATTTAAAACACATTTCAGTTTTTAATACCCATATCAACCATCTCTACTATATATTTACTTCAAGTGCATTCCTCTTCATCATGAATCAACCATCTTTACTATATATTTACTTAAAGTGGGTTCCTTGTCATCCTGAAACATATCACTGTATTCTTCGGGCTACACGACCACAGAACTTCCAACATGGGAATTGCAAAAACATATTGTTGTTTTATCTTCAGAACTTATCTGTCTAGTGTAACTTCTGGCAACAACTTAAGTAGTAAGTAATACAATCTAATTCCTGTTTTAAAAACAACATCTACTAGAGACAGATGTAAAATCATTTATTTTATTAGGTTTTCTTTTACCTGACTGTGTAAGCCAAGACTGCCCTGTCCTGACCAAGAAAAACCTTAATAACAAAGAAACTTTATCAATGGTCCAAAGTCCCCAAAATACACGCATATCAACATTAATTCGGAAACTAACCCCCAAATAAAATTGTATGCCATGTAAAGCACTCTTACAAAACACAAAAACACTTGTTAGTA
The DNA here is from genome assembly GCF_000517525.1 of Limulus polyphemus. Classification (NCBI taxonomy): domain Eukaryota; kingdom Metazoa; phylum Arthropoda; class Merostomata; order Xiphosura; family Limulidae; genus Limulus; species Limulus polyphemus. The sequence continues at coordinate 36,308 of NW_013673090.1, read as the reverse complement.
GAACGGGTCACCATGAGAAGTGGCTACATCAGTTAGTTTCATGTTAACTAATCGACTAATTGAAATTAGTGTTTCTGATTATTATTGTTTTCTATTAACTGATTGTTACAGAAATAATCAACTGATCAAAATTAGAGTTTCCAATCATTTCAACAATCGATTAATCAAAATTACCACCAAACTTGATGTCCTCATCATTGTTATGGCAAAGCTAGTAAGGATATCTACTCCTGTCACTAACTGTGAGCTGTGGATTAGAGGTCATCATTGTTATGGCAAAGCTAGTAAGGATATCTACTCCTGTCACTAACTGTGAGCTGTGGATTAGAGGTCATCATTGTTATGGCAAAGCTAGTCAGGATATCTACTCCTGTCACTAACTGTGAGCTGTGGATTAGAGGTCATCATTGTTATGGCAAAGCTAGTCAGGATATCTACTCCTGTCACTAACTGTGAGCTGTGGATTAGACGAAAGGATTGTAGTTGCCATCAACAACCAACTTTTTTTTTCTCTTGTACAAATCATAGTTTAAGAAACACTGTATAAATTGATTAGTAAGTACCACAAGTCACCCAGCTCTACCTGTTACTTCATTTAATTGTTAACCAAGAACGTATCCAAAATAGCAATTAGATGTTCTTCAAATTAAGAATTTAGAAAAAATGTATAAAGTAGTAATAAATTATTCATAAATTATTTCCTCACTAAACAGTTAAAACTCATAAAAATAATGTGGATATAGCAGCCGTTTAACCTAAGAAATCAATTTAATCACACAACCAGGCATGTAATAGTCCACTAGCCCAACACAAGGACTACAGAATTTTAATTCAGGCTACCATGAATTGCACGTGTGCTAATCCAGGACTAGTGTGGTTCTGCTTGCATGAAATGTGTTCATGTGTGTCAAGTACAACTTTTTATATTTAATTACAAACTTATAAAAATTCTACTACTCATTTTTTCTTTCAGATCACCAACTATCTGCTGTTAGCGAAATTTCTTTATGATCAGTAAACTGATTTCCATAATAGGCTAATCCATGATAAGCTTGATGTACACATAGATATGAATGACTCAGTTACTGACTTGTTAATTGAATGTTCAATTATTGCAGAGATCAAAATAGTTATTTTTTAATTCAAATCTATACTGATAAGAGATGATAAAACTGTGTTTAAAAAAAGACAATTTGGGCATCCATATCAAACCTCTGAAGAAATATTCAAAGTTCTTACATAATCTGTATTAAATCATATTTTCAGTACTTCAGAAATACCAGTCTATCACGTACAGACTGGTTAACCCTCCCAAAGATTCAAAGTTCTTACATAATCTGTATTAAATCATATTTTCAATACTTCAGAAATACCAGTCTATCACATACAGACTGGTTAAACCTCCCAAAGATTCAAAGTTCTTACATAATCTGTATTAAATCATATTTTCAATAGTTCAGAAATACCAGTCTATCACATACAGACTGGTTAAACCTCTCAAATATTCAAAGTTCTTACATAATCTGTATTAAATCATATTTTCAATAGTTCAGAAATACCTGTCTATCACGTACAGACTGGTTAACCCTCCCAAAGATTCAAAGTTCTTACATAATCTGTATTAAATCATATTTTCAATACTTCAGAAATACCAGTCTATCACATAGACTGGTTAACCCTCCCAAAGATTCAAAGTTCTTACATAATCTGTATTAAATCATATTTTCAATACTCCAGAAATACCTGTCTATTATGTACAGACTGGTTAACCTGTTCACAGATTCCACGTCTGCATCACATATGCTGTAGTACGTTCTTGTACACATTTTTAATCATCTGATGGTAAACCCCTTACACCTAGAGCTGCATCTAATACATAAACAAAACTGATGTTATTAGAGATGATATTCTATCCTCAAATCTCATTCCTCTCTACTTAGCATTCTATCCAAATACAACAATGACAAGAGTTTACGTACGAAAGAAATATTGTTAATTTGTAAATTAACACCTGAACTAAATGGTACTTCATGACTTGTTAAAAATCTAACTGTTCACCTTTTATAAGATATTCTATTGTAAATTGTATCATTTCTCAGTTTTGTAATATTATGAATATGTATATACTTATAGCATTTAGTAATTTAATCATTATACTGATAAAACAAGTGGGGGTCTAGAAGAATTTCAGTTCAGCATATTAACGTGGGGGCTAGTACGTTATTTTACAACTGCTGCTTTTTATCTTCTTTATAGTGGGTACTAAAGAGGTCCACTGGTGACGGAATTTTAGGGCATAACATTAAAACGTGTTTGATGAAAGACCAACTAAGCAATGAGGATACTTTTCAAACATAAAACACAACAACATTTTATGTTACACAAGCATTTCTCAGTAAGAAACACTTCTAGTTACATATAAGACAAAAAATATATATATATACCCAGCAATCTTGTTCCTCAACTTTTTACTGGGTATTACTGCTATCTCCTCACATATCCTCTTATTTGTGTGAAAGTCCAGGGTAAGACGTGTATAATACTTCTCAATTATTACACGTGACGCCTTCTTAACTGTCTTGGTTCGAACTCGACCCTAAAATAAAAAGTTGATTTAAATTAGATTGTAAATTAGAAAATTTACTCTATTTGGTACATTTGAAAGCCAAATACTTGTAACAATTTAAATTAAGTATTATGTAATGCATGAAAATAAAAGTAGACATCCAATTTATTTTTAAACAATTATCAATATTCACAACATTTTCACTTTAGCCATTCATTATTCCACCATTTTCTTTCCCTAACTGTTACACAATTTTTGAAAGCAATAAATGAAAAAGTTTGATGTTTTTTAACCCTTACAACAACACTGCTTTATCTGAGGTTAACAAAGAAAATTATAAGTATAATAAAAAATGTTAAAATGAAACAGTTTTGTATAAATCCATACCTAAAAACTGATTTGTAATTTAACAGTTGTTCATGAAAACCTGGTGATATATGCAGTGCCTAGACTACTACTATGTCAGTCATATCCCAACCAGCATGATGAGCCCTGGTATCAGGTAAAAGGCCTCGTTGGCACTGGATATGACAGATATGGTGTGGTTGACATATTATACCATATTCTCCTTTACTTTCACTCATGGGTTTCTAGAATTAATTATGGTTTTATATTTTTCTTTCTGGTTTTATTTTAAAATATCCATACAATGTTAGTTTTGTTGGAAAAGTAAGCTTCAGTAATTATTATTAGTGAAGTGAAAGGCCTTGACACATAAACTTTGTTTTTACAGATTACTTTATCTTTACTGTAGCTTTGATATTCTAACACCTTTGTTTTTTTATATGACTAAAGAATGCTTTTATAAATGTTTTGAAGAAATGAAAATGGACATCAACAAGATACAAACTTACCTAATCTATTTTCACCTCAAAGAAGAAAAATTATTTCACAGCACAGCAGTGCCAGTCTTACAATTTCTATAAAACAATGCTTAGAAGGAAATGTATTGGGATGTGGTATACGTGAAAATATTACTGTTGTGATAATATTGGTACCTAGTCTATTTGGTTGGTCATTTTGCCAAATATTAGTACTTATCCAACACCCAAATATCATGTAATTTAACAACAACAATGCCTGAAACCTATATAGGTATTAGACACTAAGAAGTAATAAATATCTCACAGGAGATTGTTTGGATGGAAATATACTGTGTGTGAAAAAAGTGTAAATTATTTTTTAAAATAATAGATTATACTGAAGTTTTGGAGAGACCCCAAATAATAATATAAAGCAAATATAAAAATATGCATGATGAAATATATTTTTTGAATTTCAGAAAATAATATTGTACTATCAGGTTGGCTTGTGGTAATTCAGCAGGACCAATGGTATTTTGTTGACAACTGCTTTCTCTCTTCTAAACTCCTACATGAAGTACAGGTGAGTAAACTATCAACATTTGTACGTCACTAGCCAAAGCACAACCTTACATTGAACATGCAAATATAAATAGTAATTATATCATTTTATGGTTATTATTACATAACTATGGTCTTTAACCAACTTGTATAATTATGCAAATATAATTTCAAAAACAAATATGTGGCAGAGTTCCCACTTGAAATGAGGGCTACTGCTAGGATGATTCCAGGATGGAAGAGCTAGTTCATGACAAAAGTTTAAAATCTCTTCACCTACTTTCTCTTGAGAAAAGAAGAGCAAGATGTGTTCTTGTTGGAGTTTACAAGATTGTTTTGGGGATTAATGTGATAAAAGTCCTTTGATTTCTTTGTGCTATAACTTGAAGACAGGATCGTCCAAGATTTAGAACAGACAGGCTATCATCCAGTTAAGTTTTATTTTTCTGACAGGGTGATTGTTTTATAGAATTATTTGTCATCAGGCGTAACAGAGGCCAGCACTTCATACTAGTTTAAATGGGAAGTCACAAATGTCCTGAAAAATAAGGGGTGGGTTTCATTTTTACTATTTCTCTAAAGAGTAGGAGTGTATAAACAGCCTTGAAGGACCAAAATGGTCCCTTGTTGTCCATATGTTAAGGTTAAACCATTCTGCACATAAATACCTAGCATAAAATTCTTGCCAGTGTTTCTTACATTGTCAATGAACTAAGAACAAAAACAATGAAATTATAGATAAGCATTCCACATGTCATTTTTGTGTGAGCAGGGTAGAATATCTATCATTTGTTCTTTTTTTTACCAATTATTTGTAATATAAAATATACTTGTAAACCTTTTAAATTTCACTTTGCAATACCAATTGTAAATGTGTTCTGAATATTTGTGATAAAAAAATGTCAGGAAGTAGTTTTTCTCCATATTTGTAGCCTCTACTCTTAGGTTTTGTGCTTCAGTCTCATACAAGTCAATAATCAGTGTCAAGACTCAATGAATGTAGATATTTAATGTAAATAATAAAAGTATGGTGCACAAGGCATAAATTTTCTGCTTCTGTTATAAAACTATATATGCTAATAACGTAATAATGTATGTGTATTTCCCAATGACAACGTTAATAACTTAATAAAGTTAATTGTAAGTTGAGTATAGATACTTGCATTAAGTTTTATCCTGTGGTTTATACCCGCCAACATAAAAATCTCGCCTAGTGTCTGTTACTATTATGGGTGTTACTGAATATGTGTTTTGTTCCAATTAATCATGAACAGTAGTGCTATCTCATGACAAGGATTTTACTAGAACTGACTAGTAGTATTAAACATATAATTAATCTAATACTAATAACAGAATGTTTTGAAAAATGAGATAGCGAATTACTACTAAGTACTCTTTATTAATACAAAATAACGTCATAAATTGTAAGTAGAATTATTAGTGCGTTATTTTCATAGCACTCGTGATATATTTTTCCAAAAAAATAACAGATTTCAATGGACTAATAAATCAAACTATATAACTTACTTACCATCTTTGATATGGTCAGAAACGAAAAGGCTGATTTACGAAGACGTTAGCGCCACCTATAAATTAATGCATGCATATATATATATATATATATATATGTAGGCAG
>NW_013673090.1:28591-29742 GCF_000517525.1 Limulus polyphemus | reverse complement strand
TCTTTTAAGCAGGGCTCTTTTTCATGATAAGGTCCGTATGTATATATTGCATTTAACTGTTTTTCTTTTTTGTTATGAGAAAAAATAATAATAATTGAAGTAAATTAAAAAACGATCGTATATTTTAACAACATGAATGTAGATTCTCAAATTTTCCTCACATTGCTCTGTCTAAAATTCCGTGTACTTTAATTTAACTTGGCCTAAACTGAGTTATATACATACTATCTACATGTAGTATATTGGTGGCTGTGAGAGAAAATATTGTTCATTTCCCCATCTCTATTAAAAGGAGCCTAAAAAAATCTAACTTCGTCAGATTGTTGTTGTTGTGTGTCAGCGTAAAGTTACACTGTCTGTCTGTCTACTGCAGAGAACCGAACATTGGATTTTAGCGTTCTAAATTATTTGAAGAAAAATATACATGTTAGATTTTACAAGTTTCCAATGGATGTTTATATTATAAAATAAATTCATTAGTATTTACGCAGTTATAATAAAGTTTTAACAAATCACTACTTTATTATTCACAAAAAAGAAATGGACTAGGTTATAAATATATTTAATGTGTTTCTACATGAAAAGGGAAGAATTGGGGTAATCGTTTACTTCCATAAATTGCAGAAGTTCAATGAAACTAACTTCAAGATACGTGGTATATATACATATGTGACTGTAAGTGTATAGCTTTTCAAGTTTTTCAAGTAGTTTATATTAAAAACGACACTGCCGAAATGTGATATACAGAGTTTTGAGTACATCATATTAAAAATACTTTGAATATGTACATCAGAGTCATGTGGCAATCACGTCCGGAATGTAAAACGGATGTATTAGTACTATATTTTTATATTGTTTAGCGTTTTGTAGGTAGTGTGATTCTATCGAAAACTGATCGTTTTTGGAATGTGTATATAGCAGCCCTTTCCAACGCAAAGTATCATATTCAGATGGGGTATTTAGAATTTCCAAGACTGCGATATCTCTTGTACTTAATGGCATTGAAAAACAAAGGAATATGGATCAACTTGAAACACCAGAGCCATCCAGAAAGAGACCTGAAACAAGCCATAACCTAAGCGACGTAAGCAAAGTGTGACGTCTTATACGAATACAAAGGTCAATGGCAAAAACCGTTTACGTACCCCATC
>NW_013673090.1:21625-27944 GCF_000517525.1 Limulus polyphemus | reverse complement strand
GTAAAGGCTTGTGTCGCTTAAGTTTCGTCGGTACGAAGTTACGGAAAATCAATTAAAAAACGGAGACGTAACAATATCCATCTGGAAAACTGACACAAGATGCTTCCACAATATATCCACTCAACCATTGCATAGCTCAAGCAGCTGAAGAATGAAACGGATATTCATGTTATTCGATATAAAGAGATATCGGTCAAGTTCCCTAAACAGCGCCTACGGATTTCTCCAGATTCCTTATGCTGCGAATTGCAGATGGCCTTGCATACAACCCATAATGGATTATAAACCCCATTCTTACCGTATTACACTGTTCAAGATTACAAGATTTTGTTAAATTCAAAGCTGTACAATTAACCAGTACTGAAATACTGTAGGGATTGGAATTTTGTTGTAAGCACTTTAAAGATTACTTGTTTTCAAAGTAAATCTACACATTGTACTATTTGCGCTCTATCGACTATGAGGAATCGAACCTCGGATTTTATCGTCGTAAGGCCGCAGACATACCGCTGTGCCACTGAGGGCACCTTTAATCTTGAATGTTTATAATAAATAAAAGTTGTTTTAATGTTTTGTAGATAGTAAAGTAAATTTGAGTCATGTATAAAAGATATAGCGTAGATTTTATCTTTCTGGATTTGATTTTCTGATCATTATACGAGAAAATTTAAAAGCGAAAACAACGGTTACTAGGTTTTCGAAAAATGAACTGTAACAAGTAATGTGGAAATCGTAGTTGTATCTTTACTAACTACTGAAGGCTTAGTGGCCTATCAGTGTGACAAGTTTTCTGTTTTATAACTTGTTAACTAATTTTTGTTTTAGACTTGTTTTTAGTGTCTTGTACTTTGCGATTTATTGATAATGATGTTATTTGTCGGCTTGTTAAACTTCATGAAACACAACAAACGCTGAAACAGTAGGCCTAACATTTGTTTAGTGGAGCCAGGAAATAGTCCTAATGCAGGTAATGTTAATATTGTAATAAGGCCTTATATTATCACTACAGACTATTGTGCTATAAACTGAACAGATTCCTTATTTTTCTTTTCCTGTGTACTTTTGAGAATAATCCATTAGCAGTAAGATTATATACCTTGGTAGTTTTTTATTATAGGACTTCATACAAAAATAACTGAGTTGTTTTCAATTTCGAGCACAAAATAGATTGTCATTGACAATGTCAGTTTGCTCGTCTTAAGTTAAGACCAATTTTACCACCACTAGCCACAAGGTCTCTTTTGATGATGTAAACATTCAACTCTGAACGTGTTTTTTGGATTTTTTTAAACCCTGGCTTTGAAGAAATGTCTATAAATATAATCTAACACTTTTGCACAGACAAACATGTTTAAGAAATTAAATTTGTGCACCTAAGCTCTGGTGTGCATGTATATATAATAATTAATATATATATATATATATATATATATATTACATGACCAAAATCTAAAATGGTTATTACACCATGTAAATTTAAAAAATCACACCTGAAAACAGGTTTTTTTTTGCAGTATAATCATGCATGTAGACACTGAGCATGAGTGGTGAAGCACAAAACATATAAACAAGCTTTTTTTTTTTTATGAAAATAAGATATATCACTTCACTTTCTTTTGTAGACATTTTTATTTCAATAAGTTTCTGTGTATCAGTAACATATCACTTATTTTGAAATAAAAATTAAACATTCACTGGCTCAATCTGGCTCATTTCACCTTTTTTTTCGTAATTCATTTTGAATTTGAAAGATAACTTCAGTCTTGCTGTTGTAGTGGAAAGCTCTTAGCTGTCATTTAATGTAATCTTCTTTTGTAGCCTTTGTTGAATTTTCCCAGTTGGGCCATGTTGAATTATTTTTATTTTAAGCTCGGTATTAAAGCATTTTTATCTGGTCTGTGAGCACACCCATATCCAGTGTTGAAGTGTTTCCTATCTGTCTTGCAATTATTTCAAAGGAAGTAACTTCAAATCAAGTGTAAAATCTCAGTTTTATTAAAAAGAGGTGAAATAAAAGTGCTCTAAATTAAACTGTAACAAGTACTAAAATCTTTGTTATATGGAATACACTGACACCTTTAGAGATAAATTAATACATTTTGTTTTTGGCAGAGGTTAATCAAATTTTTGAACATTGAATTTCTGTTTTTTTTTTCAGATGATGCTAGTTATGTAGATTTTATAATTCAATTAAAAAATTCAAACTGAGCATGATTTTTAGCTATTCATATTTTTTTTTAATTCTTTTTTATAAGAATGTGTTTTTTGGTATCCTTATAATTAACATAGATAGCTTTGAAGAGCAAAAATATTTATAGTTCGAAGATCTTTTTCATATTTTGCAATATAAAGACTTGAAGACTGAGAATCATTAAATGTCCAAAAATTCTGAGATCAGGTGTCATAATACTGGATCTTTCATTGATATAGTTTTCCTTAAACAGCTTTAAAATTCTTATTTTTCATATTTAGTGTTATTAGTTTGTCTAAGATCTGTAACAAACTTAGCATAATTATATTGAGAGCTAGGTGATTTAATTGATTAATCAATATGATTAATTACCCATGAATAGCAATTAAGTGAAATTCCAATTATGTGTATTGATTGTTGCAAAAATAATCAAATTTAGATTCTCCAGTGATTACTATTTTAAGTTATTCCAGCTATCCAAGTAGACAAAATATTGCCTTCAAGCTAGCTCACCCTGTCTTTGTTATTTCAAAGCTGCTAATGTGTCACTAATTTTGAACTGCTGACTATAGGGAAAGTAACTGTGGTAGCACCCTTCACCAACCTTTGTAATTGCCTTTTCTTCTTACACACACAAGAGTACAAAAAAGTTACACTTATTTGGGTTGTATTCTACATTTAAAAATGAAGGGATTGACCAACTTTTACTTTGCTTCTCCTTCTTAAATTTAGAAATTTAGTGACAACTATGTGTAAGTAGTAGTTGTTAGCTGATATGGTGCTTTTTTCATATTTAAAAACCCAACTATTTTATACCTGAAGCTTGTGAATAAATTTGTAGAATTATATTAGTTGTCTGAATATTGTTTTCAGATGAACAATAAGTGTAAAATAACAAATTTGAAACATTTTTGTATGGAAGAGGCACAAAAAGGGACAGTGCAAAAGCAGCTATGATTATCTAGCAATGGTTACTAGCACAAGTGCAGTGTTGCATTACTATTATGTCGGGCTCACCTAGTGTTTCAAAGAATTTTACAACAAAAAATAATAAAACAGAAATAGTTTTTAGTATTCCTTAGTTTTCATAAAGTTTATTTTTTGTCAGTTAATTTAATATGCAGAGATGGCATATTAAAAGACACTCGTATAAACTCTGTTGTGAAATGCGTGATATTAACTGATATAATATGGCTTTATTACATTAAAGTAAAACTTTGTTGAAAGAGATATACATATAGTTTATATTTTTAGTGTGTGGAAGTAAAACTTGAACTTGGTCATCGAGCCACACAGAAGACTAAGCCTACACCCGAGGGTTTTACACATGATTGGTGTGTGTTTGTTCGTGGACCCGATAAACTTAGTATTCAGCATTTTGTGGAAAAAGTGGTTTTTCACCTTCATGAGAGCTTTCCCAAACCTAAACGAGGTTTGTATATGTCTAAATTGTAATTTTGTACTTAAAATTATTAATAAAGTTGATACATTTATATGACTTAGAGACCAACTTGGCTAATGAATTTCATAATTTATTTTTTCATTTTACTAAAAATACATTGATAATAAAAATTCCAGGTTCTGGTTGCAATGCACTGAGAGATTATTTAATAATGTGTATGAAAACGTTTGAATGAAATGCTTGAAGTTGTAAGAGCCATCTAGGTGACCTTTCAGTTACAAATTTAAGCTATTTATTACACAGGTTTTTTTTATGTTTTATCATTTTATTAATGGTTTTTATACAGTTTTTGCTTTGTAAGTGAGGCACTATGGTTGTTACTGTGTTTCCTGACCTAAATAGAATATATTTGATAAACAAAAGATTAATCTATATATTAGTTTTTTATAGAATTAATTACTGAATATAAAATTCTCTTGATGGTAGAAATTAAAAGAGCAATAGTAAATGAACAGTTTTGCATCTCATAGTGTGTGGTTAATCAGGAGTGTCGCTCAGAACCTTTTTTGTTTGTTATTCATCTCAACATTTTGGATAGCTTTATAAACAGTAATGTTTCTAAGTTTGGTGATTATATGAAGAAGACACTTTAAAGAATATCATGTCCATCATGAATATTTTCCTTCATTTGAAGGAATCATTGACTTTGTGACTTTGGTAGATAAGCTTTAGTTTTTGTAAAATTATAAACATAACATTTTGAAATTTGTAAAGGGTACATACTTTTTATATATTTCAGTACAGAAGGATTTGATAAAAGACTGAAATCTTCAGCTGAATATTTAACTGTTTATTTATTGGAGTTTACTGTAACTTAGTATCAAGCATTCATGAAACCTCATTTGGAGTAGTGTACAAGTACTGTCACTTCGCTGTTCTAAGGTTTTTGACACACTTGGAAAGGATGTAGATAGGCCACTGAAATAATACATACATACATATATAATTTATTGAAGAAATTTCATCACAAGTAAGGATTTAGGAAACTAATTATAACTGTAGTATGTTAATATAATGTTTCACTATTTTAGAAATTTTGTTGAAACATTTAAAGTTTTAGTGTTCTTTACAAGCACAAGTACTTATAAATGAAGTCAAACTATGAGATTAGTTTTTATTTTATTTTTTTCTCTCTCGTATGTTTTAAAGGCTTACATTAATATGACTGATATTGTTTAAACATATTAACTGTTTACTATCAATGGTCATAATGAACTAAATGGTTTATTTTTCTTTAGTTATCAAGGAACCACCTTACCAAGTGTCTGAATCTGGATATGCTGGTTTTATGTTTCCAATTGAAGTTTACTTCAGAAATAAAGAAGAACCAAAGAAAGTTGTATTTCAGTATGATCTTTACTTACGATTGGAAGGGCCTGTTTCCAATACTAGGGCAGAAAAACTGACTTTTCAGAACCCAACAGAGGAGTTTAGAAAAAAATTGCTAAAAGCAGGAGGGGTAACTGATATCTTTACATTTTGAATTATAAACAATGGATAATAGTTACTGTTTGAGTTCTATGGAATGTACAACTATTATTATTTTTTTACAGTGTTGTTACTTAAAAAAAAACTATGATATGCAAGTATAAAGTGATGTTAGAAAAACACGTAGGTTTAAGAAGTCTTGATAGAAATAAATAAAAACCGTATAACCCGAGAACTTTCGAAAGTGCTCGGGTTATAGGGTTTCTATTCATTTCTGTCAAGTATAAAGTGGATATTTATCAACTGTAGATACTTGGTTTATTTTAATTATTATGAAGATATTTTAATTTTTAAATTTTTTTTTTTCATTGAATTTCGGGTGCAATTGGCTCATATCAAAAATATGTAAATTGAAAATTCTTTTATGTCCTATTTGAAGAAATATTATGAAAAGTAAAACATTGTGCATATTTTAATTTACACTTTATCTGAATATATTTTTTACACATAGGATTGAGAGCAGTGTTTTTTGGTTGAACTTCAAGCACTGTTCAATTCTGGAAATATAATACATAGAGGAAGTTTGAGAAAACAAGAAAAAGAAAGTTATTTGCCTAGTGAGAAAGGCTCCTATAATTGAAAAATGATAAGGTTCTCTTTCTTGTTTACTGGGTGAGAAAAGCAGTTATAAATCAGTGAAAAAATGATAATATAAGGTTACTTTATATTGTTTATTGAGTGAAAAAGGCAGTTATGAATCGCTGAAGAATGATAGGGTTACCTTATCTTGTTTAGTGAGTGAGAAAGGCAGTTAAAATTCACAGAAGACTGTTGCAGCATAAAATATACTGAGAAAGGAAGACGTGTCACTGGGATTTAGTTACTAGTGATTATAAACTGAAACAAGATATTGTCATAATATAAAAGACTGTTTGGTTTAAATATTAGTGATTAATTTATATTTATGAGTGCATATTTTATTATTTTTAAGATTTGTTATAATAAGAGTTAAAAGCAGACAATTGTAGAAGGTTTTGTTAATAATTAATTGGTGTTGAGAATATAGAAAGTGGCCAGACGACTATGTAATAAAGATATAAATAGTGTGAGATGAGCGGAGGAACAATAGACAGATAATAGCAAAAGAGAATATAGCTGTGTGAATGACATAGGCCTAATGACTGACATAGGCCCAACATTTAATATGTTAGAGTGAAACTAACAGTATAAAAAAAGAT
>NW_013673090.1:20318-21413 GCF_000517525.1 Limulus polyphemus | reverse complement strand
TAAAGTGTGTGCTGTTTATTCATCGTTGAATTTATCGCTAACAAGTCACAGACACCTACTGTAGAAGAATCCTAAGTCAAAATATAACAATTGGCAAGCCACAGCCAGGATTATACAGTGGTAAACGACGATAGAAGAAAACATGAACGACAGCGGAAATAAGTAGGCCTATCTGTATACGCACAACTGTAGTAGTAACGAAAATAGTATAGAGATTAAAATTAGGCTATATAACCATGTCAACAGATTTTGATAAAAGGGGTAGAAAGAGGATCTCAATTTGGGTTAAAAGACAGTGAATTACGAGAGTTTTTGTTAAACAACAACAAGTACTGGATAGAGAAGAACGGCAACAGAAGAGACAAATTGAGAAAGGAGAAGCTAGAAATAGAGAGAATGAAAATACAAATTGAGAAAGAGGAGAGATTAGAAATAAGGAGCATAAGAGCACAAATTGAGGTAGCAAAACTCACCCAACCGAAGGAAGAAGGACCCAAGAATGACAATATGAACTTACTGAAGAAGGTTTTTGCCGGAAGTTCAGAGGAGTCAAATCTGACATTGGAGAAACTGTATTTCTGTTTGTTGCACGTCTTGGTGATATTTTACCAGATGGACTGACATGGCCATGTGTGAAAATACTTTTGAGGGACTGGTAGACCTATTAGTATGTGAACAGTTCATGTTCACGTGTTCAACTGACATGTAACTGTTTTTAAAGTAGAGAGCACCAAAAGATAGACAAGATGATCAAGCTGGCTGAACAGTATATGGAAGTAGTATAACTGGCAAGTCCAAGAATGTCCAAATAAATGTGAAACCAGTAATGGCTGACCAGAAGCAGGAGTTTACCAAAGGTGACAGGACGTTAATAGACAGAAGAGATGTTATGTTTGTTATAAAATGGGGCACGTTGCAAAGGAGTGCAAGTCCATTACCAACAAACAACAGCACAAACCTCAACATAAAGCAGCTGGAGCCATTTACAAAGACAGTGCTGGTAAGAAACAAGAAAAGAGTGACTGGTATTATGGATTCTGCTGCCAGAAGAAAGAGAATCAAGACTACTTGTCAAATTGAATACATAGAGCATGA
>NW_013673090.1:15539-19318 GCF_000517525.1 Limulus polyphemus | reverse complement strand
ATATATATTTATACTATTAAGAAATATAAGTAAAAGCCATTTATTTCGACAATTGGCAAAAAGAAGAACTTGTATATATATATATTTTTACATTTGACAGATCTTGTCTTTCTATAAAAGGGTAAAATTAACTTGATATATTTTATTTTTCCATAGAGTGACAAAAACAGCCTCACACCACAAATGAATGGTATAAGGTTGCTTCTGTTTACATTAAGAGTGGTAACCATGTTGTTAAACAAATTATTTCTTATGTTTAGAGATTAAGAAAAACATTTGAATGATATAGCTAATCTTTCATTACTACTTAAGTAAATCTGTTTAGCTCTAAATTATAACTGCTTATTTCATTCCTGTGATGTTTATTGAGATGATGGACTGTAGTTTACTGCTCTGCTGGGTTGGTATCATATGAATATTTTATTCAAAAGATTTAACATGTAACAGGAAAACAACATTAGTGGTGTGTGATGAGAGAAACCAGTACACTTAAATTTGAATTGAACCTGCTAGGAAAAACTGAAAACAGACATTTGTAAAATAATACTGCATGGTTATGTAGATAATTTAGAAACACTTTCCACAAGTTTCTTGCTTACTCTGTTCTTTCAGAGACATCATTTCCAAAATATTATACTTTGTACCTCTTAATCTCTCTACATCATTTTTATAATAATAGTAACAAAAAAAGTGTTGATCTTATGTATTATATTAGGACTTGACTTTTAAACACCTTTAACCAAGTGTGATGACTTTTCTTTCTCTTGATGTGTAACTTTTTAGTACAGATTTCCTTAAATCTTCATTAGATTAAAGTAAATGATACATTTTCTTTCACTTTGGCTGTTTTAACTTATGAATTTGCACATTACAAATATAAACCACTGCTATTTAACAAGAAATATTGATTTTGCTTTTAATTTGTCTTTGACCTTCCAATTCTTTTGTTTAAACATTTTTTTTAAGAAGGTGTCATCTTTTGATATTTTTCTGAATTTTTTTTCTTTCAATAAAGGCTAACTGGTTGTCACATTCTGTGTACGTGTAGGTTGCTGTCACCCTCAATCCTGCAGGAGGAACAATCCCCACCATCCAACCACAGCCTCCTCCTTCACAACATATCAAGGGGGTATCAGGCAGTGAAGCTCAAGATCATCATCCACAGGTTTCTTCCAAACAGCCAGCAACTAAGACAACGCCATCTAGTGAGGTTACCAAAGAAAAGAAACCAAAACCTTCACCCATCAAGGTAGCTTGCAGTTTACTTTTAAATAATATAATTTCAAATTTTTGATGTTAGATATGATGATTTAACTTAGATGTGAATACTTGCATAAGAAAAGTAAGTTAAGCATTTATATTCTGACTTGTATTTTGAAAATGTATTTAAAATAATTTTATTTTTACTTGACAGATTAAATAATACTACTAATATTAGATGTAATAAGGCTGCTATCTTTATTTGTTATTGTTACATGTTTCATTTAATTTAAAAAATTTAGGTTGTATTTATTATTTTAATTGGAATATTTCAACATTTGATCAGATAAGGAAGATGCCAAAGTTTAATGTATCAAGAATTGTAAGTTACTATATCTACATAGATGTTGCAGTTTTCCAGTGGTTTCCCAAATATACTGAACTATTTATTTCTTAAATCTAGGATGGTGGGAAACTTGGGTCTTCATCTCATCCTGTTAATCAACCTTTTACAGACATCTTTGGCCCTGTACTCAAAACTCAATCTCCAAATCCTGGTGGCAAGCAAAAGGTTGGATTTCAATGAACTTAAGAAGAACGATTATTCTTGCAGAAACTTTAAATCTATTTTGTTATTCTACAGTTGTAACTTCCAGAGGAACTTAATACTTCTCACTTTTCATAGATACAATTTTGTTTATTTACCCTTTCCAATGTGATGTCTTGTGATTTTTATGAGAGCACATTATTTAAAATTAAGAATTTAAAACTCACTGTGACCCCCACTACAAAATAAAGCCACAACTGAAATGTTCATGTTTTGAATTTTGTTATGATATCAAAATCAACATGTGTTTTGGATAAAGTGAAAAAAAAAAACTGCTAACCCTTATTTAAATTTTTTGTGCCCCCTCACCCTACCAATTATTTTTATTTTTTATTTAGGAAGTAGAAATATTTAAACTTCCTACCAGCAAATATAAAATTTTTCTTGTTGGTTATTTCTAGCTCGAATATAGTTTGAAAAACTATGAATTTGGTAAATTAGTAGTGTTAAAAAGTGTAAAGTTCTTGTAACTGCACTTTTTATTTTACTATTTCCTAACTAAAATAGTCATAATTAAACCATCTGAAAGCTGTGATTATTTTTTTTCTCATGATATGATTTCCATAAGGCTCCTTTTCTTCTTTATTTATTTGTAAATTTACAGAGTTTTAGTTATTGTGCCACAAGCTTTTCTTGGTCACATAATTTAATATAATCTAACTTCCATCATTCTTCTTGTTTTGTATGCAAAGATAATAAATTATTTTTTGATTTCCCTGCTATCTATTTATTATGTTGAAATAAGTACTTTGGAAGTTGCTTTTTACTTTAAATTTGAAACTAATGAAGTCATAAGGTGGACTTTGTTTCAGCACGAGCTTACAGATTAGTGAGGTTCTTTGCAAAAAAGCTGATCATTTCTGAAAAGGAAATTGGGATAATTGTTCAGGCTGATGAGAACTTGGATTACCTATTTCCACTTCCTCATTTTGCCATGTCTTCTCATGTCTCGCCTGAGAAGTCAGTCAGGCATGTAACATTTTATCCCTTTCCCCTATTTCCTATGAACCACGTCCTTCCTTACTACATAACCAATCTTCCCATCCCTATTTGGTTTTTCTCCCCTCCCTGGATATTTTGGTACATGCTGACCAAGTTGCCTCACAATTAAGCAACGGGATTAGCATGTCTTGCTCCCCACAGGCTTCAGATCAGTTTTCTCTTGCATATCACTGTGCAGACTGTCCTTTTCTGGACCAGCAATTGTTAGGTTCTATTTTGCCTGTTTGGGGTGCAGCTCCCAAATATCCTGTAAGTCTGACCAATGCCCAATTTTCCACCTTCGTCTTACCTTCACATCTCTTATGGTATCTCTGTATCATCCATTTCCTCTATGAGACCCTCCATTGAAATCCTGAGGGGTTTTCTGGGGACATCCTCTCCCTTCTTTCCTCCATTTTGTCTCGTTTGTTGTTTTCAGCTCTAGATTTACATACGTGGTTTTTCTGTTGTTGGGACTTTCTAGTTCGTGATACGACCTTAACTTGTATCCGTTTACCATCATCTTATCTTCGAGATTTACGTATGACCTCATTTCTGCAGCAGTACATCTCTGACACAATCCTCGAGTCTTTGGAATCACGAGTTGCATCAGGGCAACAACAGTCTACCCTTTCCAACTTGTTGCCTGTTTGTCTCCATTGGAGTCCAATATGGCACCCGTTACTGTTTTCTGTCCCTACTCTTTCCAACCCTTGCCTGTTTCTTTTTCTCGGGGTGCCTTGTCTCATCATTTTCTTAAAAGGCGAACGTCATGTCACCAACAGTATCAGTGACTACCAGTGGGTTCTGCTCTGGTGGGAGCTCAGCTTGCTGATTATCTTCGTCACTGGCATCCTTTTGTTAAGGATCATTGGGTTCTTCAAGTGTTATCAGAAGGATTTGTGATCCCGTTTTTTCCCCACCTCCCATGTTGTCTCCTATACCTGTTTCCTTTTCTCCGCCTCGGGATCTCATGACCAGCCAGCATCTG
>NW_013673090.1:3945-15518 GCF_000517525.1 Limulus polyphemus | reverse complement strand
CTGTCAGAGGTGGTTCTAGAACTACTATCTCAGCAGGCCATCAAACCTGTTCTACATCTTTCTACTAGGTTTTTATTCCAGACTCTTTGTTGTTCCCAAGAAAACTGGGGACTGGTCATCGATTTGTCCTGCCTCAATCGCTTTGTTCAACTGTCCCATTTTACCACGGAATCATTTCTAACCATCACGTTGGATATTTTCTCTGGGCTTATGGATGTTGCCAAAGCTTATCTCCTCATCCCTGTATCACCACATTCTCGTCCATATCTTTGGTTCGTCCATCATAGGGTGATTTATCAAATTCGTGCCCTACCCTTTGGGCTTGCTTCCACCCCCTTATGTTTCAGATAGTCAGAGCTTTTGCTCACCATCTTCATGCTCTGGGCTTGCGATTCCACCATTATATGGATGACTGGCTCATTTCAAACTAGAGTCAGCCAGCCATATTTGTCAGGTCCTTCTAGTGGCTACTCGGGTGAGCTAGTTGATCAAATTGAAGAAGTTCTTCCTCCAACCTACCCAATATCTCATCCACTTGGGTGTCTTTTTCAACACTCATATCAGTCAGGACCAACCTTATCTTCTACAACTTCGTTCCATGGAACTGGTAGTTTGGCACAGCCTTTCTGTTCACAAAGTTTTATTGCTTTTGGGAATGTGGTCTTCAGTGATGTCACTGGTCTCCCTCGGGTTGTGCTCGTATGCACTCCCTTCAGTGTGCTCTTCATGATCAACCTTGCTCAGGATCCCTTGTGAACTACTATTACCCTTCCTCCTATCCTGATTGACAATCTGCATTGGTGGTTGGACAAGGCCCATACGTCGACAGCCATCCCGCCTCCTCATCCTCGTCTGGATTGTCATCTTTTCACAGATGTATTCATTCAGGGTTGGGGTGCATAGTCAATCACTGGAGACTTTGGGTTGTTAGTCTGTAGATGAAAGGTCTTTGCATATTAACATCCTCAAGATTCTCACAGTCCATCAAACTTTGAATCACTTCCTTCCTCTCAACAGACATTGTCTGGTGATGAGTCATTCCAAAACTTTTATGGTGGTAGCACATATTAATCACCAAGGGTTGCACCCAGTCGAGATCTCTCTGTTTTCGATATTCTGGGTGCTTTCAATTTCATAATAAATTGTTCTTCCTGACCCCACCAAATATATCCGATTAAATGGTCTTTAGATCTCTTCGTTTTCCGGTGGCTTTGTAGTTGGTGGGGTTTTCCCCATGTAAATGCATTTGCCACATACCTCAGTCACAAATCACCCCTTATTTGGTCCCTGGTACTTCATCATTGGGCTCTGGCTGTCAATGCCTTCAGCCAGGATTGGTTCCACAAATTCCTTTATGTTTATTCTCCTATTAGATTATTTCATTGGGTGATCTCTCTCATTCATACTACTCCGTGTTGAGTCCTTTTGATCACTCCTTATTGGCCAGCTCAACCGTGGTTTCCCTGATTACAACAACTGCAACTTTTCCCTCTAGTACCTCATCCTTTGTCTCCCTTTCTTCTTCATTGAACTCAGTCATTGGTTCTACATCCAGCCATTCACGTCCCTTGTCTTCACTCCTGGCTTTCATCAGGTCCTTGGGAGGAGATCAGGTTTTTCCTGTTGAATAGCTTTCATTTTAGCTTGTTCCATACATCTTTCTTCAATGGAGGTATATCAGTACCAATGGAAAGTGTTCTGCATTTGGTCTGTGACTTAGGGATTCCCTGCTGACCGACCTACTGTGGCTCAAGTGGCAGAGTTTCTCACATGACTTTTAAACTGGGGTCTTCAGTCTCCTTGCTCTCGGATTATTGGGCCGCCATATCCCATACCTTTCGTTTTTCCTGATACCGTTGAGTTTTTGCTTCCTCTGTCCTTACCATGTTACTGCATTCCTTTTGGATTCATCATCCCCCCCCCAGCCTACTCCTTTGGACTGGGATATTAATGTGGTTCTCACTTTACCTCCGTTTGAACCACTTTCTTTGTGTTCCATGTGTCACCTTTCCTTTAAAACATATTTCCTTCTCCTCTTAGCCTGTGGATGTCAAAAGTCTTCATTTATTTGCCATTTACATTTCACCTATGCTTTACCACCATACCTATCTTCTTCTATATCTAGATTGTTCCTTTCTCCCAAAGACCTCGGTGGCTAGGGAGGGTAACTCCTCCTTTTCGCTTATTTTCCTTCCTTCTATTTCTCATCTCTATCCTTGTACCAATCCGGATAGACATCTATGTCCAGTCCGTTACTCTTCGTTGTTATATTGCCCACACAGCATTTTTCCATGGCACCCTTTCCCGACTCCTTTTCCCTTGGCAGTCTTCCTCTGTTCAGGATCTTTCCCCTTCTACCCTCACCAATTGGGTTTGACTTTTGAATCGATTGGCTTATTCCTCCTTTTCTTCTTTCTCCCGAAATTTGTTCCAGGTTTAACACCTCACCTTTTCCCTCGCATCTCGTCTTCATCGCCCATTGGAGGAAATCATACAGTCGGGCATGTGGACTACACCTAATATGTTTGTTTCCCATTATTTACACCATGTCGTAGTTTCTTCTTCGTCATGTTTTTGTCTTCCACCTGTGACCGTTCTTCAGGCTTAAGTGCGACTTTGACTGGGTAAGTTTATATTAATATTTTTCTTTTCATTTCAGGGGCCCTTGCTTCATATACTCATTATATGTATCCCGCTCTGTGGCGAGTGATGCCTGACCAGGTGTTCTTCAACTTGAAATCTGCACTGTACAGCTATGTTGACTCATGCTTTATCTTCCATGGCTTTGCAATGTTCACTGTTGAGATTGCTTATAGGTGAATAACCTCACAATGTAATTGCTTCATAAATTTGCTCATTCTGGTGATGACTCACTCAGGTGATGACGTTCCTGCGGACTCTCCACCGCATTCTCACCCCCTTTCTTCTAGATGAGTATGGGAGTCCTTGCCACTTTTCAGTTCCAAGCCACTGGGGTGGTCAACCGTGGAGACACACTCCTGAATGGGTTCCACACAAAGATGGCTATAACCATTCAGTGCAGAGTAGGGTGGTGGTGTTCTGTAGGTGTAGATAATGTGCTATCCTTCAACATGCAATATACACTCACAAAGGAGTGAGACGTCAAATTGCGGTTCCCCCTTTGATTGGGAGCCCTCGTCCTACCCCTGCATGGATGTTGGCATCCCATAGCTGGGTTTTGGATTTAGAGTAGAACCAATCAACATAAGTCCTCACACATGTTCATGGTTGTCTATATTCCTCCCTCGATCATACTCCTTCTGTATTGCGGGTCACAGTGGAGGTAAGGGGGATTGTTTTGGTTCTTTCCTTTATGCTATCCCTTGTTGTATCTTATTTTGAGGATGTTGTTGCTTTTGGGATGATTCCGGTCAGTTTTGTTTGGAGGAATTGATTTATATTATATAGACCTCCTTTCAGTACCAGATGTTGGTTTCCTGGATCAATACATCAAAGCTAACACGTATTATGCTCAGGAGTCAGAGAGGTTCTAGATTCAACCCCAGGCTCTTGAACTTGAGATGAAGATGATGTGAGCCTCATCCTACCCCTGCGTGGATGTCGGTTCCCGGTGGCATGGGTTTTGGATGTAGTTGACTTACCAAGTACGGTCCATCATGCCCTAGTGACTCTACATCAAGTGGCACATCCATTGTTTTACACACTCTTATACTTTGTGGAATTGAGTTACATATATAATTACATGGTTAGGATCACTATCCTGCCACAGTTCTCTCCCACTTGGATGTGCTCCCCTCTTTTTCCACCCTTATCTACTACACATTTCATGGATGGGCAAAGAGTATACCTGGTTCAGAAGTGGTGCGGTTTCCCTCATCAGATCTTCGGATCTGACTCTCTCATTTCCAGAGGTATCCTTCGGATGCTCTCAGGGATACTTCCCTGGAGCTGATTCCGCCACCTAATTAATGTGGGATTCTAGCTAATCTAGTGAGAGGAGGGAAGTACTTTATCGGAAGTTATAATTTTCCTATACTGAAAATGTATTTCCGATAGATATATCCCTCCGCTCACACTTCCCACCTTTCCTCTCCACTTTCCTCCGGTGCTTACGTTTTCTACCAAATATCGAAGTGATAGTTCAGTAGAGGCATATAGAGGGAGTCACATGCATCAAGTATGTCACACTCCTATTGGTGGAGAAGTGTCACATGATGATTTACATGAGAGACATGATGGAATTGTTTCATTCCACTAGAGGGTAGAAGAAGGCTTTTGGCATGTTTAAAGAAAAAAATTTCATATAGAGGGCAGCACTAAAAAAGAATAGCTAATCTTGTGAGTGAAGGGAAGTGCCTATCGGAAATACATTTTCAGTATAGGAAAGTTATAACTTATGATTGTGCTTTTCCAGCTCATAAAAGTTATTCACACCATCATAACAGTTCTTAAAATATTTGTTGAACTTTAGGTCTGAATTGTTTGAATATTAAATATTTTATATGAACATTTAAAATATTTTTTAGAAAACAAATTATAATAACTTCTGTATGCTTGATTATTGTATATCAAATTTTCCATTATGCAGTACTTAAAATATTAACATGAACATAGAGTTGTAACTCAGTCCCAGTTTTTTCTAACTAAAGTATTTTTTCTTAGATTTTAATGATATGTGCTATTTTGTAGAGCTTGTCAATCAATCAGTTGGCAAATACGTTTAGTACCAGTTAGATAATGAATTACTTTTAAATAATGTGTTTACATAGTAGTACAATTGAATCAGTTAACATATTAGTTTTATGCAGTGTTGCCTGTTCTGTTCACAGATTATATAGTGTTAAGGGCAGACCCCTAATTTGGAGAGCTATGCCTCCCTAGCAAACCCTCCATCTGAAATATGGGGATTTATTTTTTTAAATTCTCCCTACTTTGTGACTCCCACTAACATGAAAGTGTTAAGTTTTTTTGGATGAGCAGGGTAGTCATACTATGTAACTTGAAACCAAAAGTAGTATCTCGAAGCAGACAAGACCTAGGGGTGGATTTAATGATAGTCTGAAACCACATAAGATCACCATGTAGCTGTACAAAGACAGCCTGAAGTAATTTCAGCTTTTTTGGTTATTAAAAAGAATAAATAAACACTTCTTAAAGACAAAAAAGCTTATTTATTTTGCATTTAATAACTTTTGACCTCCCCTTCTGCCTCCTCTAATTAAAAAAAATCTTAGAAATGCCACTGTTTAATGTGATGTTTTAGAGTTAATGAGCTGATTAATAAAACAGCTGACTTGTACTAAAAACCAGTTGAAAAAATTCAATTTACATAAGTTAATTGGTGTTTAGTGCTAACATATTGACAGTTTGTGTATTCTTAGTACCTGCAAGTCAGCTGAAATATTTGTTTAACAAGTGTAGTAGCTTTATAATAGTCAGTCAGTTGATGGATTATATAAACACAGCATAGCTGCTTTGTAGTGCCAGTCAATATGTTGATTCAGTTGGTATGTAGGTACTTCGAGGTTTTGTCTTGTATCATCTTAGCTTCATCGAAAAACTAAAATACCTAAACACTTTATAAAATATCAGAGCTGTAATAGTCATACTTTGTTGTGCCAAAGTGTCACCTTGTGTTTTGCTGAATATTTAAAGTTGTATTTTAATGCTCTACATTATTTACAGAATAAAAATAAATAAAAAACAGCTATTAAATATTTCATAATTTATACAAGTATTGTTTTGTAGCTGATATTGAATATTTTAAATCTAACATCTCACTTTTGCCTGAATTTTATTTTGTTTTCTCACAGGAAGGACCCTCTGCCAAACCTGGTAGTGGAACTCCAAAATCATCAAAATCTTCACAAGGAGGAAGTAGCTCATCTTCAAGTAAAGAAACAAAACCTCCATCACTGTCAAAAGACAAAAGCAAGCATCACAAAGAAAGCAAGCAACATAAAGAAACTAAAGAAATGAAATCTCATAATAAAGAAGGAAAGGAGATATCCAAAAGGCCTCAGTCTCCTACTCAGGGTTTAAATTCAAGTGTAATGGTGTGTAAAAAAAGAAAACGTACTACTTCAACATCATCGGTTGCAAGTTCAGTGATGTCTGTGGAGAGTTCCTCAAAAGATAAGCAATATAAAGACAAAAAGGAAAAGAAAGAAAACCATCAAAAACTTCAAAATAAATCTAACATTTCAGAAAATGCAGTAAAGAAAGAAAAGGAGCAAGAAAAACCTTCAAAGCAGGTTACACAAGCCTCATCAAACAGCTCACTGAAAACAAAATATGATCTGAAGAAGAAGAAAGAAAGAAAAGAGGAAAAGAAGGATGTAAATATAGGGGAAAGTAATGTGAAAAGCAGCTCAACAACCAAACCAAAGAAAATAAAAGAACAAGAAAAACTTTCCCCTGTACCAATTCCTACGGCCACTGAAAGTTTTGAACAACTTCCTGATGATGGTAACAGCAGTCCTGCTTCAAGCATTAGTCTGTCTTCATTAGCCACCGGAGGAACACATGGACCTCTTGCGGCAATGATGGCAGAGATGGAAAAAGATAATGAACTATTGTCTCCGCTGTCGAGTTGTCCCGATTCCCCGGTAGAAACTTCATTACCCAAAAGTAAAGAAACATTAGATTTAAGTGACGAAGAGATTGACACAAAAATAAATCACGAAGAAAAGATTGACACTGCTAAAGCTAGCAAAGTAAAGAAAGAAAAAAAAGACTCCCCAGCACCTAAACACGAAAAAAATCATGTTATATTATCAGAAGAAGCATCAGAACAGGTCTCAGAAACTAAATCACAAAAATCAAGTCATCATTCCCAATTTGATCCTAGCTACTTGGCAGAATTAGAAAAACTACGACAACAGATAATGTCACTAAGAGACCGGGGTCATATCCAGAGGGTGGTAGATGTAATTGAACAAACGGGATTGTACTTTGTGACTGACTCCACCTTTGATTTTGACTTGTGTTGTTTAGACAAAAACACTATCCGTAAATTACAAAACTGCCTAACGGTCAAGTGAACAGATGTTCAGGGTCAAAACTGAGAGAATTAATGGTGTGTAAATTAAAAATTGTGAATATATTGAAATGCATTTTCTGTGAGGAAGCTGTGGAAAAATTTTTTAAGCACAATTAAATCTAGTTCATATTTTGTTTTTATTTCAAGCTTGGTGTGCATATTAATCAAGAATTCTTTTTTTATATGCCTTAGTTTAATATAAAGTGTTCAAAAATACCAGAAATAACATTCTGATTCATTTAATTTATCTTTTTTAATAAATATAATCAAATACCATTAAAATGAAGAAGAAAACTTTGTAAAAGTAATGCCTTTCTAGGCTGTTTTTTTTAAATTCCTGACTGATTTTGATATATTCTTTTATATATATATATATGTGTGTGTGTGTGTATATAATATCGGTCTTCATTCTAAAATTCAAAGTAATGCAATAGAATTGTTCCCTTAGGATTGTTCATAATTTTTAATATATTTTTCTTCTAACTGCAGTAGGTTTTATAATCACAGAATATGGAGAATCTGCTCTGTTTGTTTATTTTTATTTTGCTGTGCAACTTTGTCTCCTTTTGGGAACTGGGCTGGCTTTTTAGTTAGCATGCCAATCAAGCTGTGATGTGCCATTGGAGATTTTCTGCATTTTCAACTGTGGGAGCACTATAACTCTGACAGTCAATCTCGATTTTCAGTTAAGAGCAGCAGCTGCATAGTAGGTGGTGGGTTGTCTGATTTCCCTCTTTCTGATTAGAAGTTCTAAACCAGGATCTTTCATCTAGCGATTTAGCTGATGTGTAGCATAACTTGTTGTTCAGTTTGAAATTGCCAATACTCACTACATTTTGGAAGTGAAAAAACACTTCATTCTTAGGGTTTGGATAACTTGCGTGTTATTTTTGCAAATGATAAAAAAAATTTCTGAATTGACTATACTTTAAGAGGTAACATGATCTCATACACAAATCACATCTAGGTGTGTACTTTACCTTATATAGAATTTTTTTATTTGTGAAAGTTTTATGAGACTTTTTTTTTAAGTTGTTGTTAGCAGTACATATATATATGGAAGTTTCTCAGTCAAAATTTATTATGACTCTCCGCAGATGTGTAAATACTTGTATATACAAAACAGACTGGTAATATGATATGCTATAGGAGTGCTTGAGTCATATTACAAATAAGCTGCAAGATAGTGGGCAAGAGCAAGGACTTGTAAGCTTTAAAGAGGGGTAGGATAGTTGATGCTCTTCTAACTGGGGTGTTATTATTAAAGATGAATTTCTATGTCTAACTAATCACTCAGATTTTTACCAAAACAAGAAAACTGGTTTCTCCTAGGGAAAATATCAGGTATGAACTGTATTTGACAGTTTGGAGTGCAACAGACTGTGTCCCAGTTGCCGTATTTCATCAAAAATGATAAGGTGTTAATTATTTTTAACTGTATCATGAGGGATAAATTATAGGGAATGTCATAGGGCGATCAAGAAACAGTCTGAAACTGCTAATTTTTAAACACATTAAGAACAAATGTCATCCATGATTTAAAGCCTGCTTCTAATAGGTAATTTGGTTTAATAACCAGGGGTGTTTAGAAATTAGAAGAATTTATTTTTGTCACATGTGTGAATTTTAACGCTCATTGGGTTTTCCTGAATATTTTAGTCTTAGACTCTCAGAAGTTAGTGTTCAGCTTTGATTTTCGTTCCATCTGGAATGCTTCCCCAAGACAGACAAAGAAGGAGAAAGCTGTGAATTCTATTACTGGTTCTTTTTCTCCTCTGCTTCGGAGGGTGTGTCTAACGCATTGTCCAATCACTAGCCAAATGAAATCAGATAACCACAGCCACACCTCAGAGCGAGCTTCTGCAAAAGAAGAGATCAAGACTGTCACCAAGCACATTTGTTCATATCATTTTTGAATACATGTAAAAATATATAGTTATTTTAGGCATACAGACAGAACAAGAACAATATATATACAAAAACAATATCAACTATTTCATATTATACACAAGAATGAATATTGTGGTTAAGGTCCATTTTGATTTTCAAGTCATCATCTGGAAAGGTAGAATTCTCAATTATCTTGAGGTGATTGAATGGCTTGTATACAATTGTAAGGGGACAGATATTTCCTCCACAAAGATTACTAAGCTTGCAATTTTATCAGAAAAAGAGTATTGATTGATAGATTTTTTTTTAAACTTTATATTAAGGAGTTAATGTTAATCTTGTTGCAAAGTATAGATAAAACCCTCTGATCCACTTGACCCAATTTGTGTTGTTTCGTTAATGCAAGGCACTGGTGATGCTTTAATGTGTGTGGAATGATCTCGTGTTAGGGCTTGGGCACACTGTTCTCATAAACAGTGCTCTTCCGGTGGATGCTGTAATACTGGACAGAGATTATACTGTCCGTAACTGATTTGGCAAGTATAACAGTGATTTCAGTCTCTGTTTTTTTTTTATCGGTACAAGTATCGTAACTGAAACCAACCGAGCATCCTTGGGATAAACAACACATTTTCCACCATACTCTTTTTACCGTCATGTGTAAACCAGTTTATGTCCATACTCGGGGGTGAATGAGCTACTATTAAACAAGACACATTCTGTAGAGTTTATGTCACACTAACTAGCCACTTTATCAAGACTTCTTGGGATTGGCCTTGAGTATTTTGTTTTACTGAGTGGTAAAATGAATTAAAGTAATGCTGAGTGCAGTAACTGATTACAGACAGTACAAATCTTATTGTTTTATTGGATGCAAAAAAGTTTGTGTGTGTGTGTTTTATTTTGATAATATTTAATATGTAAATATGCTTTTAAAGATTTTTAAGAACTACAAAAAATAACTGAAAACCTGCTAGACCAACATTCATGCTAGAATTTACAGGTTTTTAGTTAGAATTAGGCTTGTAAAAGGTGTAGTTGAACTGTATAATAAACAGTAAAGAAATGAAGACATGAGTTAGGAATTGAACACATGACACTATTTGTGGACCCCCAAAAAAGTCACTTTTTATGTTGTTGAATCCATCCTTAAATAATATCATCAGTACATTTGTAAAAGTTTGATTTTTAATGTTATTTAATATTATTTATGTCTAATATCTTCATTAAAAATTTCATATTATCATTAGACATTTGCCAGGATTTTTCAAACTCGAATGTGTTTATAAAAGTTTTAAAATAGTTTTTGCATTACAAAGTCAAGGTATTTTTATAATGTATTTGAAACTGATTTTTGACAGCTTTGTACCTAATAGCCTTTCAAGCTAGTTTAAGAATAGTTAGCTTTTGGGGATTTCTTCAGTTAATTAAATTTTTTACTTACCTGGCTGAACTAATTAAATTCAATGTCATGTTTTCCTGGCTTATGATGATGATCTTAATGAATATTGACTCGTTTCGTCTTAAACAAACCACAATAGTATCGTTACCAAATTGATTGATACTAGATTTTAAGTTTTGAAAATAATTAAAAATTGTTTTTTAATTCATTGTATTGTGAATAAATAGAATATTTTTTGCAGAACACATTGATTCAGATTCTCTAATGTAAAAAGTAAGGTGCCAGATCTCCATATACTTTTTACAGAACAGTTGATTTTAATAGTAATACTTGATGAGACATATTCTGCCATATAAGCAGGTGTAGAGTAACTCATAATGGTGTAAGTAACCTAATTAATTCGTCAGTGTTTTGTGCAAGAGAACATAGTACAGTTTTTATGATAAAACCTTAATTGAAGAAGACATAAAAATGTTACTCATGGAATAACGAAGAAGTTGGATTAATCATCACAGATGTCACTTTAAGTTAAAATGATTCTAGTTAAAACAAAAAAGTTAAGTGGTGCTGCTTTAAGTAAAACTATTGACAACAGTACAAGGGGAGTGACTTTTAATGTGGAAAGAGAAAACTTCAGGAAACAAAATGAGTAACACGTTGTGGTAATGTATTCACACTAAGAACTACATGTTAAATAATGAGTAACACGTTGTAGTAATGTATTCACATTAAGAACTACAACATGTTAAATAATGAGTAACACGTTTGTAGTAATGTATTCACACTAATTATCAGTCCAGCAACTGATAAAGCAAATTCTATTTTAGTTACTTCTTTATAATCATAAATATACTTATCAATAACTGTTATACATTTTCAATATAAACGTATTAATGGAATCATAAGTAAATTTTTAAAAGATTTGTAATTTGTGTAGGAACCTGATATATATGTATTTATCTTTTATTTTCAAGCAGCTAGCCAATTTCCTGTTAGTCTAGGAGCTATAAACTACAGAAATACTTCCTTCTTGGAAATATAACTTATGGTCTGTAAATACATATCAAATCAAAGTCTACTGTTTATAAGACATTAATTTTGTGTAAAAACATTAACGTTACACTTAAACGTGTTACTCATTATTTAACATGATTGTAGTTATTAGTGTGAATACATTACTACAAACGTGTTACTCATTATTTAACATGATTGTAGTTATTAGTGTGAATACATTACTACAAACGTGTTACTCATTAT
>NW_013673090.1:0-3150 GCF_000517525.1 Limulus polyphemus | reverse complement strand
ATGTAGTTCTTAGTGTGAATACATTACTACAACGTGTTACTCATTATTTAACATGTAGTTCTTAGTGTGAATACATTACTACAACGTGTTACTCATTATTTAACATGATTGTAGTTCTTAGTGTGAATACATTACTACAAACGTGTTACTTATTATTTAACATGTTGTAGTTCTTAGTGTGAATACATTACTACAACGTATTACTCATTATTTAACATGTAGTTCTTAGTGTGAATACATTACGACAAACGTGTTACTCATTATTTAAAATGTTGTAGTTCTTAGTGTGAATACATTACTACAAACGTGTTACTTATTATTTAACATGTTGTAGTTCTTAGTGTGAATACATTACTACAACGTATTACCCATTATTTAACATGTTGTAGTTCTTAATGTGAATACATTACTACAAACGTGTTACTCATTATTTAACATATTGTAGTTCTTAGTGTGAATACATTACTACAAACGTGTTACTCATTATTTAACATGTTGTAGTTTTTAGTGTGAATACATTACCACAACGTGTTACTCATTATTTAACATGTTGTAGTTCTTAATGTGAATACATTACTACAACGCGTTACTTATTATTTAACATGTTGTAGTTCTTAATGTGAATACATTACTACAACGTGTTACTCATTATTTAACATGTAGTTCTTAGTGTGAATACATTACTACAACATGTTAAATAATGAGTAACTTGCAAAGTATGGACTTTATTTGGAGATAAAACACTTATATGTGCTGTTTTTATGTGAGTGTTGTATTATAGGATTCCAAATATGAGAAAGTTACCTAATTGCTACAATAATTACAAGTTCAAGTACTTGGTGTGTTAGAGGACAAGTGTTCGTATTAAGACAAACATTTTTTATTAACTAGAAATCACACTTGATGTTAGCTGTTTTGCTATACCAAGAGACGTTTTTAATATGCTCTCTCTTATTTTATTAGTGCAAAAAACTGTAGAAGTACCATATGTATTTCTTTATTAAACATGAAGAAACAGCTAATACTTGATGGCACTTCAGAATTGGGGAAATTGTAACTGGTTTTCCACTGTCTGTATGAGAGGCCTACAATTTCCTACACAGTTCTGTTCAAACGACAAAATAGAGATTCGTAAAAGTCCCTTGAACTTATTTTCAAGAAATGAAGTATAGGAAATTTACCTATGAACTGTGTTTCTATAGTTGTTCAAACTTTTCTGTTATTGATTCAATAGTTATACCCAGAAATTGAGCTTTTAACTTTATACGTGAATGAGGAATAGGTTTATTATAACACTTGTAAGAGAATTGTGTTTTGTTTTTGTGAACAAAACTGCTACTCTCATGGAAAAAGTTTGATGTATTCTGTAAGATCATCTACAATGTACAGAGTAACTGAAGACATGTCAAGGTCATTAACTTTAAACTGCTTATTGATGAAGCTGATCTCATACAGTAGAACTAGACACAGATTATAAATGTGACATCTTGGCAGTAATTACTTTCGCTTTAAAAAGCTTTTTTTTTTTTTATCTCTGTTAGAGTGTTGTTTTCTGCAATGGAACCAGCTACCATTAGAATGTGCAAACAGCATCCGTGCATGACTCTCATTTGCTACACACTTCAATGGTAAATGTGTTGCAGCAATACTTCTCAACTATGAATTGAAGCAGAAAAGTAAACGTGCTTTGAATCAAATCAAAGAATGTCTTGGTATAATAGTTGACTCTGTTATTAAATACAAGATTCATAAAGAATGCATTCCATGCAAATAATCTTGGATATAAGTCTCAATTTTATGTGTGTGTGTGAAGACCATCGTTCTTGCCTTTCATATTGGTTTTATTGTCATATCCTTAGCCTCACTGCTCTTCCAACGGTGGTGCCATTGCCTCAAGTTTGCTCGGAACAACTTTTGCTATACCAACAGTACTTGAGTCTTTCTGTGGCAAAAATGTTCATTGATATGTGACTCTATTCTGAACACATTCACAAGTTGTCATACCTGATAAAGTTGTAAATTTCCTTTATCTTTTGAAAAGCTAAACGTATCCAGCTCTCTGGACTTATGTCGCCCAACAATTTATGCACTGTTGAGTCAATTTTTGACCATATAGCTGGATCATCCAAATTAAATATACACGCATTTTTGCTGTTTGCTGCTTTCCTTCTTTAGAATTTCTTTTTTCTTGGGAAAATGAGGCATTTTAACAATTTCTGAGACAGCATAACAGGAAGTTGTAGAACCAGTCTTATCATTGATTTTAACATCAGTTGTTTCTTTACTTTCTAATAAAAGTATATTTATTTTAAAGCTTACATTGCAAAATTTAAAGAGTGCCCTCTTCTGTATTTCTTTTCTGATCTTCGATCATCAGAAAGATTGTTACTTTCATCAGCTGTTTTTTTTTTAATTCGCTGTTTAATCAGTTTTGACTATCAGTGTTTTAATTGGCATCTATTAAACTATCTTGCTTTATTCAAACTCTTTCAACACCAAAAAATATTTTATAAAGAAAAAAAAAAATCTGTACCGTACGCCTTATAAAATAATAACTGATTTGTGGAGCTCAGGCGTCAACTGTATACCACAGTGGCTTAATTTCCAGAGTTAATTTCCTTTTTATACTACCGGCTTCCTGAAAATAGAAACTTAAACTGTATAGACAGAGTTGCCAGAATAGAGGGGGGGGGGGCGAGTATTTTCTCTTAACCTCTCATAATGACTAGATTTTGTATCTATTCGATTTTTCTGTTTGCACACAACACGGTTTACTATGAAACATACCCGACTGTACATTTAACGTTACCTTCGACAAGACGATGTGCCTACTAATCATAATTAATACTACGTATTTCTGATTTTACTATCGTCGCCCTGGAAAGAGTTGAAATGAATGCCTTTGAGACATTCACTGAAGGATGTTTCATTGTGACTCGTGGCAGATAACATCTGTAAATTTAATCCCTTGGCACTAACTTAGTCTCATTTCATATCACTACATAGTAAATCAATTCTCTAAACTCTTCAGTAAAGATCTAAGATACACATTTGTGGATTTAAGCCAAACACTTGTTCATGTATGAGAAACTTTGGAGGAATGAGCCCAAGAGACAGATGTAGCAAGTGGCAGGAACTACAAGTATAGTT
>NW_013673089.1:35921-38531 GCF_000517525.1 Limulus polyphemus | reverse complement strand
TTTAGCTACGTGAAAACTGGGTAATTGTTTTTGTGTTTTCCATCAAAAATTACCATTTTAGCTACGTGAAAACTGGGTAATTGTTTTTGTGTTTTCCATCAAAACTGACCATTTTGTTAGAGTATCTGTGCTTAATTGTAATTGGTTTATTTTGCCATTTTGTTTCGTTTATCCGTTTTTCTTTCAATTCACATTTTATATCTCTCTCGCGCATTAATTCGGTTTGTTAGATCAAACACTATTACGTCATTAAACCTTTTTCATTCTTATTCTTCTTTAGAAGCGAAGACTTTTTTCAATGAAATCAAATAACTAAAGTTTTGATTTTAACAAATGTGGAGTTGGAAAAAGAAACTTAAAGAAATCCATAATACAGTGAAGTGGGTACTATAACTTACTTACGCTGACTGAAGAATTCCAACTAACCGCCTTTGCGTTTTTCAGTGAAACACGGGCTAATCCCTGCGGAGAATAAAATATTATATTTCGCTTCGTCTGGTTCTGAAATGCTGTCTTCTGTTGCATAAGGCTGAAACTAAGCCGCTTCTGTCCAATAAAAAAAAATCGCTCAAGAGACTTGGACCATGCTGCTGATGTGTTCACGCTTGAAATGTCTTGAAACTTTACTTTTTTTATATATACTTTTTCATTGTTTGCATTGTTATAAAATGATAATATAGATGTCGCTAACAAATAGATTAGATATGATAGAATTAGAGTTAATCTAATAAAAAAAAAAGTATTGAGCGTGCGACTTAAAGGAATGAAATCAAAATTTGCGGCCAAATTGTTAGCTACACTTATAGCATTGATAAGAATTTTACAGCAAATATTCATTCATTAGTTAGCCAGGCTGCGTTTTTTTTTGTTCAACTTGTAGCACGATGGTGGATGTTGTTCATCATGTCGGGAGTCACGTTCCTTATCATATCGATTTTTGTGTGGCGAAGATCCACCTGATCTTTCACAACCACCCCACAAGAAAAACTCCAACGGGTTTATGTCAGGGGGACGTGGGTGTCATCGTGTTGGTCCATCTGTCTGGGAATCTGTTATTCAAGAACTCTTTTTTTTTTTTTTGCTAGCAATGCTCCTATAACGGATCTGCAACAGAAAGGAGGAATAATACATTCTAAGCTGTTCGTCAAGTTAAATAAAACCGGAGTGTTCTATCTATAACATTTTTGAAATTATTAATTTTAAAATGGGTCAGATAATTTATGGACACACTGTATATGGCATTTGATTTGATTGTTTCTAATAAAGTATAAATATACGTAATGGGCTATCCGTGATCTGACCACAGCGGATATCGAAACACGATTTTTAACGTTAAAAGCCCTTCAGACTTACTACTGAGCCACCGCAGGGGGAAGGGGGAGTGAAATTTCAGTCCTTATGGCAATTGGTATTGTTTTGGTTGACAGAAGAACTTTGCTTGTGATTGATATATTCATGTTGAGCACGTTTTCGCAGAAGTACTTGGCGTCAATATCTAGGCACGAAAATAAACCATGCAATATTCGTTGGATTGTCTCATTCCTAAAACATTTTTCTTGCATTAATTTCTAGGAAAAAAGCTAAATATATATATATAAGTATATTTGTAAAACCACTTTAGATCAGTAAAGTAAGTAAGATTTGCCCAATACAGCCACTTTGGTATGGGCGTCTCTTAGCCATAAGGTGCAATATGTTTGTTAATGCTTTCAGAACAACCGTCATTGGCCCGGCATGGCCTAGTGGTTAGGGCTCTCGACTCGCAATCTGCTTGTCGCGGGTTCGAATCCCCGTCACACCGAACACGCTTGCCCTTTCAGCCGTGGGGGGCGTTATAATGTGACGGTCAATCCCACTATTCGTTGGTAAAAGAGTAGCCCAAGAGTTGGCGGTGGGTGGTGATGACTAGCTGCCTTCCCTCTAGTCTTGCACTTCTAAATTAGGGACGGCTAGCGCAGATAGCCCTCGTGTAGCTTTACGCGAAATTCAAACACAAACATACAAACAACCATCATCACCATAATGTTTTGAAAGCTTTATCGAATGTATTGTTTTTGTTGGCATTCGATGATTCGAAATGCCTCGGTGGATTTCTTTCAAATATGTGAAGTCCACGTACGTTGTCTCTTGATATTTTGAACTCCATAAACTAGCGCCTGTTGATGTTTTTGAACCTGATATGTTTTTTTTTTTTACTTTGAATAGGCATTACATCTAAATAGAACAAACTTATGTATGGCTGCTTTCTTTTAGAATTAACGTAATTAATACTAATTTTTGCAAACAATGACCTTACATATTCCATTATTTATGATATTCAAAACAGTATTCTTTGATATTCCATTATTGCTGACATCCACAAACAATGCCCTTTGATATTCCATTATTTCTGATATCCAAAACAATGCCCTTTGATATTCCATTATTTCTGATATCCAAAACAATACTCTTTGATATTCCACTATTTCTGATATCCACAAACAATGCCATTTGATATTCCATTAATTTCTGATATCCAAAACAATACTCTTTGATATTCCATTATTTCTGATATCCAAAACAATGCCCTTTGATATTCCATTATTTCTGATATCCAAAACAATGCCCTTT
>NW_013673089.1:33895-35375 GCF_000517525.1 Limulus polyphemus | reverse complement strand
TATGCATTCTTATTCTTCTACAGCTTTATACACTCTTATTCTTCTACAGCTTTATACACTCTTATTCTTCTACAGCTTTATGCACTCTTATTCTTCTACAGTTTTATGCACTCTTATTCTTCTACAGCTTTATGCACTCTTATTCTTCTACAGCTTTATGCACTCTTATTCTTCTACAGCTTTATACACTCTTTCTCTTCTACAGCTTTATACATTCTTATTCTTCTACAGCTTTATACATTCTTATTCTTCTACAGCTTTATACACTCTTATTCTTCTACAGCTTTATGCACTCTTATTTTTCTACAGCTTTATACATTCTTATTCTTCTACAGCTTTATACATTCTTATTCTTCTACAGCTTTATACATTCTTATTCTTCTACAGCTTTATGCACTCTTATTTTTCTACAGCTTTATGCACTCTGATTCTTCTACAGCTTTATGCACTCTTAAACAGTGCAATATATAGTCCATTTATGTCTTTATTCTCACGTCATTTCACAATGTCTCACCAACACCTTGTTTTAATGTACCACAAAATAGCCATATAACTACCATAAAACGAAATGCCTAATGAGACTTTGCTGATGACGTACAAGCTCTGTAAATTTTGGATCGATTAAAATCTAATTTGAAATTGTAGAGGGAAACAGTAAGTCTATACTGTACAAATTTATTTGAGTCTCAAAGGATGTGCTGGGACTTTAATAGAAATTATATTAAGCGAGTTAGCAGAAGATATTATACCATAATTTAGCCATCGCAGTGAAAATTTTAAAAATGGTGCCGTATCTATGTGTTGAACGTGATTGTTCGAAATACTACTTAGTTGTTTGAATTTTCTATACAATGAAAAATGTTTTTAAAAGATGTTTAAAAAAAAAGATAACTAGTCGGCACGAGTTCTAGATAGGCACTTTTGTAAATTGTTTATCCTCATAGTTTCTGGAAGGTAATTTCTAATTATCTATATACTACTAAAACTCTGAGATTGTTTGTGTGTGTGCTTGTCTGTAATCAAATACAGCAAAAACGGCGCACAATAGCGCGATATTTGTAATGAAATGAGAATAGAAACAGAATAAAACAAGTTTCGTTAAAATCGGGCCACGGGTTACCAAGTTAGCCCAGTTTTTCGGGTCACTTTTATGAAAATTTCTAGATGAATTTAGGTACATTAGATCGGTTTCTCTATCTGTCTATTCGTTTTCCACCTGATGAATGACTATAAAATATCTTCTATACAACAATATATGCACAACAGAAATTAAATGATGAGATGAAAATGTGTTATAACGCGCATAGAAAGAACAACAATAAAATGAACCTACAATATTATTGAGTATTTGCAAATAGTAACTATGGAGACGAGGTAATAAAATTAAAATCGAGGCGAGAGCAACAACAACAACATTTTATAAACGAAAACCTCTCGCCGAACATTGGCTATTATATTATTTTCCTGTCAATGTTCCCAT
>NW_013673089.1:18322-33486 GCF_000517525.1 Limulus polyphemus | reverse complement strand
ATTCACACTACCGTTCGCGCTCTTTACGACACTTCTTACTTCACTTTTTTGAAAAATAAAATGGTATTTCCTTTTACTCCCGATCAACAACCAAATACCTTTTCTTGAATTATGTATAACACGAACGGATTGAAATATTTAATTAAATTATCTCAAAATAAACCTTCATTTCGGTGAAATATTGAAATTAGCTTGAATTCTTCATAACCTATGAATAGTGGTTGACCCAACGGGTCACGGTGGTCTAATTTATAATTAAAATTTCTGAAATTAATTTCTAATTATTTATAATTAAAAATTTCTGAAAGGTACTTTACTAACTTTTTCTTTAGAGCTTCAGATCAGTAAATTTTTATAAGTTAAGTGAGGTTAAGAGAGCCTGACTCGCAATCCCCGTCCCACTAAACATGCTCGCCCTTTCAGCCATGGGGGCGTTATAATGGGATGGTCAATCCCACTATTCGTTGGTAAAAGAGTAGCCCAAGAGTTGGCGGTGGGTGGTGATGACTAGCTGCCTTCCCTCTAGTCTTACACTGCTGCACCCCAGTGGCACAGCGGTATGTCTGCGGACTTACAACGCTAGAATCCGGGTTTCGATACCCGTGGTGGGCAGAGCACAGATAGCCCATTGTGTAGCTTTGTGATTAATTACAAACAAACAAACTTGCACTGCTAAATTAGGGACGGCTAGCGCAGATAGCCCTCGTGTAGCTTTGCGTGAAATTCAAAACAAACAAAGAAACCTTTAACTAAATGAACAAAGGTATTACATTTTCATGATTTTATGCTAATTTTATTAATAAATTATGATCAGAAGTTAATTTTATAGATAAAAAGATATCTTCTAAGCTAATTAAGTCAATTCAGTATAACAAACATATAAGAAGTACATGATGTCATAATTCAACAGAAACGCAAAAACTAAAACCTATAGTAATTAGAATGTACCTTTTATCAATTAAATACCCTAACTGTTAGCGATTTTTTCGGTCGTAATCCCAATAACATTTCACGATGTTTTCAGGAAATTTAGTTTAGTCCTAAATCCATATAAGCTAACAACTCAAATTGACTTTCATAATAATAATCAATGAGTATTAACAAATATAAACAGGTCATATTTGATTATTTTATTGATTTGAATTCATTATTTTAGAAATAAAAACCCCTGTCGACTACTAAAGAAAGTTACCATTAAGTACCCATTAGGTTATCGGTGGATAACTTTAAGTTAGAGTTGTAATATTTTTCGCACACTCCTCCCCACCCCAATCCCAGTAAAATTGTTGGTGACTAACTTTCAAAGAAAATTTGTTAAAAATTAAACAGTTGAAGAAAGCGTAATGAAACCTAAAATAAAATATAAATATTCTATTCATATCTTCGAGCCCCTCAATGGCACAATGGTGTGTCTGCGGAGTTACAACAATACCCGTCGTGGGCAGAGCGCAAATAGCCCATTATGTGGCTTTTTGCTTAACTACAAACAAACATATCTTTGAATATAAGATTTAGATAAATTAAACTCTAGGGTCACGTAGTTTGGTGAATATGTATACATATGCAACATTTTCTCGTTAATTGGTACCATTTAAAAACTAACACACTCTTGGTTACAATATGTCAATTCTAATAGGTAGTAATCATTAATCCAGCAATTTTTCTATTTAACAATCTTCTATCAAAAAACTCTTTACAATTGAGCACCAAGAAATCATCAATCCGACAATATTTCTGTTTAACAATCTTCTATTAAAAACTTTTCAATTGAGCACCAAGAAATCATTAATCCGACAATATTTCTGTTTAACAATCTTCTATTAAAAACTTTACAATTCAGCGTCAAGAAATAATTAATCCAACAATATTTCTGTTTAACAATCTTCTATTAAAAACTTTTCAATTGAGCACCAAGAAATCATCAATCCAACAATATTTCTGTTTAACAATCTTCTATTAAAAACTTTACAATTGAGCACCAAGAAATCATCAATAATAATAATATTTCTGTTTAACAATCTTCTATTAAAAACTTTACAATTGAGCACCAAGAAATCATCAATCCAACAATCTTTCTGTTTAACAATCTTCTATCAAAAAACTCTACAATTGAGCACCAAGAAATCATCAATAATAATAATATTTCTGTTTAACAATCTTCTATTAAAAACTTTACAATTGAGCACCAAGAAATCATTAATCCAACAATCTTTCTGTTTAGCAATTTTCTAGAGACAAACTGGTTACAACTTCGCTTAATATGTATGACTAAAGGAAATTCTCCTCAACTAATTATCCCTATATTTTATCGAACAACGTTTAATTTTTGGACAATCCCCACTAGTATCTAGGATGTAGATTTGTCGCCTGATTCTGAAAAATATTTTAGCACGTGAGGTGACTTTCAATGTGATTTGTGGGACAATTAAAGATGCTTTAATCAATTTTGTGATTTAAGAGACACCTTAAATGTTTTCTCTCTTCACAGGGTATGGCTTATCTCCATGGGAGCGAGGTTCGTTGCCATGGGAACCTGAAGTCTTCCAATTGTGTGGTTGACAGCAGGTTTGTATTGAAAATCACGGACTTCGGTCTCCACAGCCTACGGGCTTATGATGAGAATGTTGATTCCTACGACTACTGGAGAAGTAAGTAAATACTAAACGTGTATGCTTTTAAAGTACGTTTTCGTCTCAGAACATTATTCAAAAGTGCGTAGTCACTCGCCCACCTTTTATTAGAAAAGTAGTCCAAAAATAGTGAACATTAATCTTAGCAAAGATTTGGCGTGGAAATAAAAAAAAATCATTTAACGTCGACAATATCAAAATAATACTTAGATTAAATCCAGAAGTCAAATCACTAAACTTTTTATATAACTTAACAATCAATGTTTACAAAATCTCGGATTAAAAGTACGTTGCTTTATAGCTGAAGACATTTGATGTCGTTTCGGTGTTTCTGTTAAAATAATGAAAAAAAATCATCATTTTTTGTTGGTTGTATTTACCATATAGTGGTTTTAAGGCTTACGTGAATCTCTAGTCCCCCCTCCTCGGGGCAGCGGTAACTCTACGGATTTACAACGCTAAGATCAGAGGTTCGATACCCCTCGGTGGACACAACAGATAGCCCGACACAAACACACAAGTGATTCTCTACGTTATTATTTTGAAGATACTATGAGATAAGGCCTATATTGTGTGTCCAGCTGTGGGTCAGTGGTAAGTTTAGGGACCTACAATGCTAAAGTTCGGTTAGGTTCTACATGGTGGACAGAGCTCGGATAGTCCATTGTGTAGTTAAAGCAATGATAATTATTGTTTCGCAAATGGTGTGTATCAACACACATACTTGTGTTCTGATTTTACTTCTCTTTCTTGAAATCGTCATCAAAAAGACACAGTATGTTACATAAATATATCAGAAGTGTATCGTGATGTTACTGCAACAAAAATGGTCGCCCAACATGCTCTAATGAAAGTTTCTCCATTTTTACTCTTTCCCCCGATTTTAATTCCAATATTTTCTTTATAACGATACTTTAGAAACGACGGTTTGCAGACAACGGTTTAACCTGATAATCGATTTTCATTCTGCTAGCTGAAACAGGAAAACACGTTGATGTTCGTTGTTTAAAGATTTAAACAAAACGTCCATGTCTACCGTTCTTTAAGTCTGTTTTATCATATTGGTTCAGGTTGGTTTTTCAAAGTCATGACAATATGGAGGAAAGCCCATAAATCTTGACTTGAAAACAAATTTTATCTTTTCTGGTTGATTTAAATATGGTATATAATATATATAATAAATATGGAAAAAATTCCATACCAATAACATTATTGTGTTATAGCATTTTCTGAGATGAGTTGTGTTTACAAGTTTGGTTGATAGAAAGGTAAGACGATTTTTTATTTTTTTTTCAAAATATCGTTCAGATAGTTCAAAGACAATGGGGAAAGGATTACAATATAAAGCAAATGAAACAAGGCAGAGATTAGGAAGCAACAGGTTCGTTGTGTAATCAGATTCAGGGTTTGAGCAACGAACTGTTTCATTAGCCTCAGTATTAATTGTTAGCGTTATGGGGATTCTTTGAACGACCATCTTAAGATGAAATGATAATAAACCAGCTATTTCCCCTCAACGTGATTTTACGGAACATGACTTTTTGTTTTGTTTGTTATTAAGCACAAAGCTATACAACAGGCTGTCTGTGCTGTGCCCATCACAGGTATCGAAACCCAGTTTTTTAGCATTGTAAACCTTTAGATTTATCTCTAAGCCACTCGGGGAATGTGGAACATAATACGCTTTAAAATAATTGATAGTGTAGAGATCTTTTTTGATAATTTCCTTTTTAAATAGGACAACGTTGAATAGTTTATATATATGACTAGCGAAAGTACCCGGCTTCTCTCGGGTTATTAGGTTGATAGTGTGTGTGTATTCTGAACCCATTTTAGCATAATAATATAACCTATATACGTTTGTTGCTAAGCAACATGACATAAAAGCCATTGTTGGAACGCATTGTTACCAAAACGCACTGGCTTTTCTATATATTATAAGTTGTTATATAAGGAACCACTTCTTTTCTTTGTGGTTTTTCGCTAGCTTGCCTCATTAAAAAGATGCGCGCTCGTACGTGGATAAGATAAATAATACCTAGGTACACACCCTCAAGGTCCACTTAATATGGGTGCAAAATTTCAGGTTTCTAGGTTTTTTCTTCTTGGAGCTATGGCGGTCACAGTTCTTTTCTATGTGGTTTTTCGCTAGCTAGATTCATAAAAAGATGCGCACGTGGATAGGTAATAATATACAGGTGCACACCTTCAAGGTCCACTTAGTATGTGTCCACAATTTTAGGTTTCTAGGTTCTTTCCTCTTGGAGCTGTGGCAGTCACTCACACACACTCTTTTATTATTATAGGTAACATAAATGGGTCATTTGAAACAGGACAGCGTTGAATAGTTTATATATGGTTAATTGGGGATGAAATACGACAAACAAGTACAAGTCTGACATGTATGAATTTATCTCTTTTTCATGTTGTGGTTTTCCTACAAACATATCTATAAAACAGATACAATAGTAAGTGTATGCGGAGTATGCGTTTGTTTGTATGTATAGGGTTAGAAAGTAGAAAATACTGCAAAACTTAAATATGCTTGGATGCAACATGGCTTACCTCTACGTAACTAATAAACTTTCAGGCGCTCTACGGTACAAGAAAAAAATGAACAGGATGCTAAATGCTCTTTGTTGTGTATACCAGCTGGAAACATAAAACATTGATTATTAGAGTACCTGTTTGTTTGTTTTTATTTGTCTTATTGCTATTATATCATACTGAAACACCGCGATAATGTTTTATACGAGTAATATAAAAATCATATCTATTTTGAAATTTAATTTTCTTTTGAAGGCCATGTCTCTGGTTAGAAATTAAAAACTCGTCAGAGTAGGTTTCCACTCTGCCGACGGTTCTGTCTGAGTTTCGTACACGAGCGCTTCATCCCAAAAACACACCATAAGAGTTTGTTTGTTTGTTTCGGAAATTCCTTCACACCAAGCTATACAACAGGTTTTCTGTGCTAACCGTCCCTAATTTTAAGCTGATGCATTAAAGGGAAGACAACTAGTCGACATGCCCACTGGAAATACTTGGTCTACTGTAATCGTATATCAGGGATGATTGTTATTCTTGTAACGCATTCACGGCCCCAAAGTGCAGAGTGCGTTTTTCTTGCAACGGGACTCGAACCATGGATCCCCATATTCACAGTCTGGCACGTTATTCTGTAGTCCACACCCTTCCTATGAAGAAAGACTTACGTAACAACATAATGCGGTTGGTTAATAATGATTTTTGTGAGAAGTGAGTTTCTGATTATAAAAAAAAAAAACATTTATTTGTGATTTTTCCCCTTTCGTCACCAAAGCCCCCCAGTGGCACAGCGGTATGTGTGCGGACTTACAACGCTAGAAACCGGGTTTCGATACCCGTGGTGGGCAGAGCACAGATAGTACATTGTATAGCTTTGTGCTTAATTACAAACAAACAAATAAAATCGTCACCAAAACGTAGAATTTTAGTGATGAAGCTAAAGAATCAGTAAAAACCTAACCTATTCTTTGATTCGCTACTCCAGCCTCACCACGGCTCCTTTACATCAAATCCTACAAATATTATATTAATCTAAATATCAGTTTAACGTGTTGTTGTTCTTATTTTTTTATTTAATGCAAAACGTTAACGTTTTTAACATCCGGGTATCAGGAATCTTCTACTTATCATACTTCAACAGTACACAATTTTTTGTCTGAATACTAAGAATTTATGAACATATTATGTGTAGATGTATGAAATAGGGACAAAATTTGTTTGTTTTGAATTTCGCGCAAAGCTACACGAGGGCTATCTGCGCTAGACGTCTCTAATTTAGAGGTGAAAGACTAGAGAGAAGGCAGCTAGTTATTAACACCCACCGCCAACTCTTGGGCAACTCTTTTACCAACGAATAGTGGGATTGACCATCACATTATAACGCCTCAACGGATCAAAGGGCCAGCATGTTTGGTGGAACGGGGATTCGAGCTCCCTAACCACCTGGCCATGCCGGGCCTTACAATTAATGACATATAGGCCTAATTGTAACGTTTTGTGTAATTCCTTCATAATATGTTAGTTAGTGAAACAGAAGGTTTTTTCCAGTGAATGAGCGGTAAGTTGACGGGTGAATGTATATGATGATCCAACGGCGAGTTTGTTTGTTGTTAAGCACAGATAGTTTTGTTTGTTTTTTTTCGTTTTTTTGGTATAAATATTCGTCGTGATTCAATTATAACTTATGTAGTAGAATGTCAAAAAAAGAACAGCGGGAAATTAAAATTTGATCATTTGTTCCACACACACATATACCAGATATCAACGATCAGGGTCCCCACACATAAACACAAAATGCATAAATTAAGAAATGGATCTGAAATGAAAGAGCCAATTCCATTTTTTTTTAACAACATGCAGTTTTCGTTTGTCTGTTTGTGCTACACTAGAAGAATATCAATAACGTATTTTCAACTGTTACTTCAATATTAAGATAGTGTGTTTCTGGAGACTGGAAGATAATACAACACGACTTTTTGAGTTACTTTCATATGCAGAAAAACCTCTTTGTTTCTAACATTCTCCTGATTCTCGTCTTACTGCATTGGTATCGGACCAGGGGGACCAGACCCGCATATCCAGAAGGATCTATTTTTATCCAAAATAATGACTCGCTATAAACACATATATATATTAAAATGAATTAGAGATAAGGCAAAAAAAAAGGTTTAATATAAAAGATAGAAAGCCGTGCAATTTCGTCATTGAACTACGTTTTTTTTTTTTCACATTAATTGTGATTGTGTTTTATCTCTGATTTCCGTCATATCTTAGCTCAAACTGCCTCCAAATAGTCACAAATTATCACTGTAATTGTAAAAGTATTTATTACGAGATAAAGGCCCCCGAGCCTTCCTAGTTTCATTGCACCTGTCAATGACACGTGCGTACTTAACTTCGCGGTCCATTTCTAATTTGAAACACGCACAAGCACGTTTTCGTATCGACGCCTTTGGATATTGTGTGAAACATTTCACACCATCACTACCCTGTATTACTCCTTACGTATTGTTTAGAAACTTCTTAGAAAAAATCGAAGTGCCCCCAAGTGGCACAGCGGCATGTCTGCGGACTTATAACGCTAGAAACCGGGTTTCGATACCCGTGGTGGGCAGAGCACAGATAGCCCGTTGTGTAGCTTTGTGCTCAACTTCAAAGTACAAAA
The DNA here is from genome assembly GCF_000517525.1 of Limulus polyphemus. Classification (NCBI taxonomy): domain Eukaryota; kingdom Metazoa; phylum Arthropoda; class Merostomata; order Xiphosura; family Limulidae; genus Limulus; species Limulus polyphemus. The sequence goes on along the minus strand of NW_013673089.1, from coordinate 25,647 downwards.
ACAAGTTACTTTGTGAAAAATCGATAACTTTCAGAACATTCTTAACTGAAAAAATCTATAACTTGCAGCACATTCTTAATTGGAAAAATCGATAACTTTCAGCACATTCTTAACTGGAAAAATCTATAACTTTCAGCACATTCTTAATTGGAAAAATCGATAACTTTCAGCACATTCTTAACTGGAAAAATTTATAACTTTCAGCACATTCTTAACTGGAAAAATCTATAACTTTCAGCACATTCTTAATGGAAAAATCTATAACTTTCAGCACATTCTTAATTGGAAAAAGCTATAACTTTCAGCACATTCTTAATTGGAAAAATCTATAACTTTCAGCACATTCATAATTGGAAAAAATCTATAACTTTCAGCACATTCTTAACTGGAAAAATCTATAACTTTCAGCACATTCTTAACTGGAAAAATCGATAATTTTCAGCAAATTCCTAACTGGTTTTCTCAATCAACAGAAACGAAATAACAAATACAAAAAATTCCAATTAAATAATTTCAAAAAATAGCCGTTTTTTTTTTTCAGTAACATTTTCAAAAGTTGATAAATGAAATAGAAGATAATTTGAACAATGTTTATTTATTAGAAAACAGAAATATATGGTAGAGCGAGCCTTGAGTCTGAGTCTATCCTCAAACTACCGAGAGAAAAACGTTTGTTCTCAATCAAAGAATAAATTGTGATTTATTTGGTGATAGCTCGAAATTTATGAAGCTCATGGGGAGTTGGTCTTTTTATATTGGATCTAATAAACTAGCTGCAGTAAGACATTCATATATTAAAGTAAATAAAAAGATAGTCTTTTAGACTTTAGTAGAAGTCTCGTTTCGGGAAAAAAAATAAAACATTTGTAGAAATATGAAGTTCTAGTCACAAACATACCAGCCTTGGTAGGTAGTTACGAACCTTAGATTGGGAGTTTGGGCAAAGTTAGGCTAGATGAGGTACCCTATGCTCCTTCCCTCCTTCATATTTAGCACAACACTCCCTCTAATTCAGAATACTGACTTTCCATGAATTATAATAAAGCCCTCCAGTGGCACAGCGTTATGTTTGCGGACTTACAACGCTAGAATCCGGGTTTCGATATCCGTGGTGGGCATTGTGTAGCTTTGTGCTTAATTACAAACAAAATTATAATCAATAACATAGATCTAAAAAGCGAATAAAACAGATTACTGGATCGAATTTCATTTTGAATTTTATCAACTTTTCTTTTACTCGCACACAGTGTAGATCTGGGAACATCTTCAGGAATGCGTTTTCCCCCTGTAAAACGCTCTTCACTGCTGAAAAAACGGCTAGGCAGTATAACACAACTACTGGGAACGTCCCTCCTCTTCTTCTGTCTACTGTGTTTGCTTTTCTTTTTTTCATCCTTTACTTGTTAAATTCTAAGCTTTGTTTTTGTTTTCTCTCGCTTATGTTTTTTGTTTAATTTTTAAATGGTCCCCTCTTGCTTTTCTAGATCTTAATTTATTTGCAATGTGTATTTGCTAATCAATGATTTCTATATGTTTCTCGAGCTCATCGTGTCACGAACTTTTACTCTGATTCATCATCTTTTCTTTTTTAAGCTAAATCTTCTGCCTCATATTTATTACTTTGAAGTGTTGAACGACCACATAAGTATCAACCTCGTGCTCTCTTTCAGTGACTTAATTGGTTAATTTTTATCTTTCGCCGTGTTTTCTGTTGCAGTAGCATTTGTACAAATAGCTGGATTTCCTAGAGTGTCTGTTGATAATTAGTTCGATTATTCTATAAGTTTAATGTCTTTTAAAACACCCTATAGTAAAAACCGAGCTATTTCTAAACGAATTTTCCCTCGACTCCAAATTACAGTTTGTATTTGTGACAAAAAGAAAGAAAGTAGAGCGATGAATAGGCATCGATACATTTGATAAATTGTTTTTCTTCTTGATAATCTATTCATTCAGAAATGTGCATTTTCTTTCGAAATTAAGTGTTTCTCGCTTCCTCTCTTCCTAGGAAAACTGTGGACCGCTCCCGAACTTCTGCGCATGCCTCTCAAGTCGAGTGAAGGTACACAGAAGGGCGATGTGTATGCATTTGCTATCATTTCACATGAAATTGTAGTGAGACAAGGCCCTTTTTATCTTGGTGTTTTAGACGTCGTCCCAAGAGGTAGGGCTTTTTTGTGTTCATACAAATAAACTTTGAAATTATATACATTTATGTAAATACTGCATATTGTGTAGCATTACAAGTATCCCCCCACCACCACCATCACCACCAAATAGAAAGAAGAAGAAGAAGGATTGAGACATATAATAAAATAGTGTAGCTACATAATCACTGCAGTTAGCTTGTGTATGTGAAGCTTTTATTTCCGAGCGGGATTCACCAGAAAAAAGCAAGTTTAACACTCGGTGGCATGTGCTGTTAAGGTGGTGCTTTTCCTTCGCAACAGTAGGGCGCGTGGTTGACAGCCGAGCAAACGAGCTCTGTTGGAAGGAAAGCAAACGGAGAGCCTGATAAAGGTTATGGCCACGTCCGAGAATCAGAACGTCAAACTAGCAACGGTGCAGTGTTCCTTGGAATGCTGTTACTGCCAAAGTAAGTCCGTGTTAACATTTTAGATTACTCAGTACACTAGTATTAAATTTTATTTCAGGAAGGAAGTAAAGGATTTTATTTCAGGAAGGAAGTAAAGGATTTTATTTCAGGAAGTAGAGGAAGTGGAAATTTAACGAATGTGTTACTCAAATACTGAAATGTATACCCTTCAAAAATCAAACCCACAATAGCTGCAATTTCTCATAGTACATATTGTTTATGTTGCACTGAAAATCAGTTTATGAAATGTATTTTGTTGGGTTTTTTTTATCAAAATCTTCTGGGTTATTTTTTCATATCTAAGCAACAAACAAATAAAATGTTAACGAAAATAACTACTAAAGATGTCATTCTTTAAAAAAAAAGACATATTACGTTCTTATAGAAAAGATGACGAAACCTGATTTATGGTAAATTCTCAGTATGATCCCTGTAAAATTTTTGCGGTAATACATAATCATCCAAATGACTTATTATTATTTTATTTTCGTCATCCATTACGAGTATGTACAAACGTAATTAATAGCTGTTGATATTTAAACCATGGTATTAGTTTTAATGTTTATCATGTTATAACTCATCCTTAACATCATGACGCTCTTGTGTACTCTAGATTAATTTAAGGTATTTGTGCAAAAAATGTTTTAAGTAAACATTTGTCGAACAACTTACACTCCATACTATCTTCCAAAAACTTTTGTTATACAACAAGAGAACTAAACACTGGTTGTAGCAACATTTGTAGCTAGTCACATTTTAAGCATGATCACTTTAGCAGCGAAGTTAAATTTATCGGAACGTTTCGTTTGTTTCATTGTTGGAGATGCCTTACTATATAAGGATGCCTGCAGATATATAAAGGTATATAAGTATTCAACTTACAAATAACGAGAAATGTGAATTTAAAAATTTTATAACAACGAATTGGACTGAGTCAATCTCTTATATAGGAACAATTGTGACAAAGCCAATCTCTGTAAATCGTAAAAAGGAACAATTATGAATGAGCTAATCTCTTTAAATCTTATAAAGGAACGATTGTGACTGAGCTAATTTCTTTAAGCCTTTTAAAGGAACAATTGTGACTGAGCTAGTCTTTTTAAATCTTATAAAGGAACAATTGTGACTGAGCTAGTCTCTTTAAATCTTATAAAGGAACGATTGTGACTGAGCTAGTCTCTTTAAGTCTTTTAAAGGAACAATTGTGACTGAACTAGTCTCTCTAAATCTTATAAAGGAACAATTGCGACTGAGCTAATCTATTTAAGCCTTTTAAAGGAACAATTGTGACTGAACTAGTCTCTCTAAATCTTATAAAGGTACAATTGCGGCTGAGCTAATCTCTTTAAGCCTTTTAAAGGAACAATTGTGACTGAGCTAGTCTCTTTAAATCTTATAAAGGAACAATTGTGACTGAGCTAATCTCTTTAAGCCTTTTAAAGGAACAATTGTGACTGAGCTAGTCTCTTTAAATCTTATAAAGGAACGATTGTGACTGAGCTAGTCTTTAAATCTTATAAAGGAACAATTGTGACTGAGCTAATCTCTTTAAGCCTTTTAAAGGAATAATTGTGAATGAGCTAATCTCTTTAAATCTTATAAAGGAACAATTGTGACTGAGCTAATCTCTTTAAGCTTTTAAAGGAACAATTGTGACTGAGCTAGTCTCTTTAAATCTTATAAAGGAACGATTGTGAGTGAGCTAGTCTCTTTAAATCTTATAAAGGAACGATTGTGACTGAGCTAGTCTCTTTAAGTCTTTTAAAGGAACAATTGTGACTGAACTAGTCTCTCTAAATCTTACAAAGGAACAATTGCGACTGAGCTAGTCTCTTTAAATCTTATAAAGGAACGATTGTGACTGAGCTAATCTACTTAAGCCTTTTAAAGGAACAATTGTGACTGAACTAGTCTCTCTAAATCTTATAAAGGTACAATTGCGGCTGAGCTAATCTCTTTAAGCCTTTTAAAGGAACAATTGTGACTGAGCTAGTCTCTTTAAATCTTATAAAGGAACAATTGTGACTGAGCTAATCTCTTTAAGCCTTTTAAAGGAACAATTGTGACTGAGCTAGTCTCTTTAAATCTTATAAAGGAACGATTGTGACTGAGCTAGTCTTTAAATCTTATAAAGGAACAATTGTGACTGAACTAGTCTCTCTAAATCTTATAAAGGTACAATTGTGACTGAACTGGTCTCTTTAAATCTTATAAAGGAACAATTGTGACTGAGCTAATCTCTTTAAGTATTTTAAAGGAACAATTGTGACTGAACTAGTCTCTTTAAGCCTTTTAAAGGAACAATTGTGACTGAACTAGTCTCTTTAAATCTTATAAAGGGACAATTGTGACTGAGCTAGTCTTTAAATCTTATAAAGGAACAATTGTGACTGAGCTAATCTCTTTAAACCTTTTAAAGGAACAATTGTGACTGAGCCAATCTCTTTAAATCTTATAAATCAAGGTAAATAATTCAGTCACACGTTAAGGTCTACATGTGTAGCTTCAACAAGACAAATCATTCAGTCACACGTTAAGGTCTACCTGTGTGGCTCCATCAAGGTTAAATCAGTCAGTCACACGTTTGAAAGATAAAAGTATAAACTGGAATCAATGCTATAACATACTCAGACATTTTATGGCCTGGGATGTCTCAAACCGATCAACGGCTGATGGACTTTGGTAAACTTGTAAAGAGATAAAGAAACACTGCCTTCAGTGTATAGTGCAAAAGCTTCCTGCAGAGTGAAATAATCCTTATCCAGGTCCATTACGCAGAACACCATCGATAGGGACTGTAAAATATAAACATTCACGTTTCTGTAATCTCACCAAAGATTGGGAACGACATTCTGTACTTTAAAACAATAACTGTCTTCCCCTGCGAAGTGAAACATGTAAAATATCCCATATAACAATAAGGTGTCTTGCTGAAGAACGTTTAACAGTTAAGTTCAAGCTGAATCACTAATATATATATATATTATTTCTTGCTGCATACACGAGGACTTAATGTAGTGTAACCAGAACAAAAAAAAAAAAACGCGATAAAGCCTTTACTCAATGTTTACTATTATAGTTTTTTATTCGACAAAACCTAACCATACTGTTCCTCCGGAAACACATCAGAATTATTGTTTACCCGTGAAAAGAACGGATGCTACTTGATACTGCTGTTGATCTATGGTGTATGGTAGTTATTTTGGTGTAAAGTTAATAGTTTAGAGAAAAAAACTATTAATCACCAAGGGTGTTAGAAGATTAGCAATCCTCCTGAATGAGGCTAAAGATTAAAAGTTCGTAGAATGGTCATCGTTCTAATTGGGCCAAGTGGGCGAAAAAATGAAATAAAAGAAGAAAATAATAATATATATATATATATATTGCTGTTGGAATCGGCCTCAGAATTTATATTTGCGTACTGTACTTTTCTCACCATCATGTGCACGTGATGGAAACCCGTGAAGATCTGACATGACATGTAGGTCCCGGAAGAGTAGACGCGTCATTAATCATCCGATGTGCTTAATTACGTGGTTTAATTCTGACATGCAGGACTGTTTTCATTCGACAAAGTCTACTTTAGGAGTTATGAGACTTAGAAGTAGACAGGACAAGGTTAAAGTTAAAAAAATCGGAATAATAAGCTTTTACAACTTGAAGTCCATGTTAAAATTAAAACTCAGCATTTGCTGTTCTTTTTGTTGCCCTCTCTTTCAAAGATACTCAGCATTTATTGTTGCTGTTGCCTGTTCTTAAAAATAATCACCATTTGTTGCTGTTGTCTCTTCTTTAAAAAACTCGGTATTTGTTCTTGTTGCCTCTTCTTTAAAAAAACTCGGTATTTGTTGATGTTTTCTGTTTCTAAAAACTCAGCATTTGTTGCTGTTGCCTGTTCTTAAAAAACTCACCATTTGTTGCTGTTGCCTGTTCTTAAAACTCACCATTTGTTGTTGTTGCCTGTTCTTTAAAACTCACCATTTGTTGTTGTTGCCTGTTCTTTAAAAAACTCGGTATTTGTTGATGTTTTCTATTCCTAAAAACTCAGCATTTTTTGCTGTTGCCTGTTCTTAAAAACTCACCATTTGTTGCTGTTGCCTGTTCTTAAAAAAACTCACCATTTGTTGCTGTTGCCTGTTCTTAAAAAAAGTCAGGGTTCTAAAAGCAACAATTAAAGTGAGAAGTCGTTTGGCTCACAACTTCCCTTATCCCCCTGGTAACTCAGTGGTAAGTCAGAGAGCTTATAACGCTACAATTCGAGTTTCGATACCCGCGATAGGGCAGAGCAAAGATAGCCCATTGTGTTGTGTTCAACTACAAATTGAACAAAAAATCCACGCCCTCTATGTATTCACCATGAGTTAGTGGCATTCCAATGTCATGTCAACTAAAGCTTTAATAATATAACATTCTGTTTTACTTATGGGAATGGTTTTCAATCTCACTCCTAAAAGGTTCATCAGAAAGACAAGCATTTTATATCTACGTGATCAGCAAATACATTAGTTTGTTTCCTACTTGGTTTATCTCCTGCTATTCATTCAGAAGGAAACTTCAAACAATTCAGTCAGCTGAAATTACCTTATACTGGATGCATATTTGCTTTTACACGAATATAGATTATTTGTCTTAGACTTTTGTCATTGATCACTTGTAGAACATTTATTTTATAACACTGCCCTAGCCGTCCCTAATTTAGCAGTGTAAGACTAGAGGGAAGGCAGCTAGT
>NW_013673089.1:13117-18055 GCF_000517525.1 Limulus polyphemus | reverse complement strand
ATTTGCAGTCTCATATAATAGTGTGACGGGGATTCGAACCCGCGACCCGCAGATTGCGAGTCGAGCGCCCTAACCGCCTGGCCATGCCGGAGCCCTAACCACCTGGCCATGCCGGGGCCTTTTAATACTGACTTCTATTTGCAGTCTCATATACAGCTGCCTTATTTTTTATTGATTTTCTCAAGATCGAGAGGTTCAAGGTTCGGGCCCGCGATATGCTGCTAAAGACTCTTCATACTTTCAGCTTTGGAGGCGTTATAAAAGAGACAGTCAATGCCGCTTTTTGGTTAAGAGTAACTGTGTAGACAGCGGGTGCTTCTGACTGATTACTCTTCCTGTCGTCAACATTTCAAAATTAGGGACCTGCTACGCTTGAAACTAGGGGTCTCTAACTTGACCGATTAACCTGTAATAAAGTGTAGTTCAGATTAAAAATAAGTGCTTATTAACTCGTTAATTAATTCTAATGTATTAATTTTTTCAGTGATTTATGTAAGTTGTAAACTTCTCTTAAAAACAAAAACGTATAACCTCTTGTTGTTGTTGTTTTCTCATAAAATAGATTTATTTATATGTTTGTTGTTAAGAACAAAAATGGATTATTTTTTCTCTGCCCATTGCAGGTATCGAAAACCCATTTTTAGCATCATAAGACCTCAGACGTATCAATGAACCACCAGAGTCTTATCAAATAGGATGTCGCTACTAAACTGAATATCCATCGTATAAGCCTTGTTTCTTTAACTACAACTATATATCTTAAGAAAATAGATATGCTTTTCCTTCAAAGCTTTCTCAGGGGAGGGGGGAAGATGTTTTATCAATTTTTGAGAATCAAGACTAAAATTTATCTTCTGTATATTTTACAGAGACGAATCTCTGAGTTATGTTCGATCGTATCAACTGACGGTAGACATGTTTCCCTAACATTAATATACGAAGTAAACATTATTGACTCGGTCAACAGAAAATCAAATAATTCTAGATCTCCAGCATACATACTGAAATCATCTACAAAGATCACGCAGATAAATTTTAATGATTCGATATTACAAACGGAATTCGAACACGATGACATTAAAAAAATAGCTATTCGTGTAGCCTGTTCGTTTCACTTTTAAAGCAAACAAGACTCTATCAAGTTTGAAACCCACCTAACATGAAGATTGAAAATACACTAAAAACAAAAAGGCATAGCTACACTAGAACACTTGCTGTTACTCAACAAATTAAAGCACTTTTTTAGTGTGCGCATTTTTCACATATGTTTCAAAATTTTTTTCCTGCATGTCAGGCTTTTCAGCATATGAAATTCATTCCAAATGTAAGTTTTTTATTCTATTTTTAACCTTTTTTATATTTGGCCTGATTTTAAAAACGTATTGCCAATTTTATATTATGGTTGTTTTCTCAACATTTCCTTTAGACTGTGTTAAAAACAAAAAAACACCGTCAATTTTCTGTTTTGATCCTTTTTTAAAAACTTTTCTTGAGGCCTGGCATGGCCAAGTGGTTAGGGCACTTGACTCGCAATCTGAGGATCGCGGGTTCAAGTCCCCGTCCCACAAAAACATGTTCGTCCTTTCAGCCCTGGGGCGTTATAATGTGACGGTCAATCCCACTATTCAGAGTTAGCGGTGGGTAGTGATGACTAGCTACCTTCCCTCTAGTCTTACACTGCTAAATTAGGGACGGCTATCGCAGATAGCCCTCGTGTAGCTTTGCGCGAAATTAAAAAAACAAAAACAATCGTAATCTCTTATTCCTGTAGCCCCCCCCTCCCAGCGGCACAGCGGTATGTCTGCGGATTTACAACCCTTTCGACCTTTCTTCGACCTTTCCTATTCTAATATTATGCTTAAACATTTCTTGAATTTTTATTCCGAGATTAAAATCTTATTGACAGTTTTTTATTCCAGTCCTTTTTCAACCTTTCGTCAAGATCTGGCCCAAGTTTAAAATCACACTGCCAATTTTCTGTTCTGATCTTCTTCTGAACCTTTCTTTAATGGTTAGCCTGAGCTTAAGATCCCGCTATGAATGTTCTATTCTAATCTCTTTTTTTTTCACCTTTTCTTCCGTTTTTAGCCTTATTCTTTTTTCTTAGCCATTGGTTTGAGTTTTAAATTCAACTATCTGATCTTTTCCCTCAACTTTTTCCAATCTTTGGTCTGAGTTTAAAATCTAATATAAGTTTTCATTACCGATCGTTTTTGTCATCCTAGTACGACTTACCATAGAATGAATTCTTGGTAAACATCCGTCTAGCGTAGAAATTCATTTAATGCGAATATAAGACCTATTAAACAATAATTTGTAGCCACTTTTAAAATAAGTTTTAAAGGGATTTTTTTGGTTAAATAAAATAATGTGATTCTTTCCACGAAGACATTAAAACTAGCTTTGCCCGGCCCTTCTAAATATGATGGATTGGAGTTTTGAAAACAACAACGAAAACAGGGATCCCCGCCCTTCTCTCAACAAGCTTTGTTCACCAGACTTTCCCTATACAGTTAAGATAGTTGTTGCCCATGCAACTGATGTGACCTATACAGTTAAGATAGTTGTACCCCTGTAAGTTGATGTGACCTACATAGTTAAGATATTTGTTGCCCCTGCAACTGATATGACCTATACAGTTAAGATAGTTGTTGCCCCTGTAAGTTGATGTGACCTACACAGTTAAGATAGTTGTTGCCCCTGCAACTGATGTGACATACACAGTTAAGATAGTTGTTGCTCCTGTAAATTGATGTGACCTACACAGTTAAGATAGTTGTTACCCATGCAACTGATGTGACCTATACAGTTAAGATAGTTGTTGCCCCTGTAAGTTGATATGACCTATACAGTTAAGATAGTTGTTGCCCCTGCAACTGATGTGACCTATACAGTTAAGATAGTTGTTGCCCCTGTAAGTTGATGTGACCTATACAGTTAAGATAGTTGTTGCCCCCTGCAACTGATGTGACCTATACAGTTAAGATAGTTGTTGCCCCTGTAAGTTGATGTGACCTACACAGTTAAGGTAGTTTTCTGCGTTTTAAGTTCGAATATAACATATAAAAATATAATTTTGTTGCTGAGCGACACAGACGAACGAAGCGTTACCAAAAGACAAGGCTTTTATATAAATTATCCACAATGTTTGTAAACGTGTGGTACATTCACTCAAGTTTTCTTACAAGACGTGTAGTTTCGGTGTCAAAATGTGCAGATTATTCAATATTTGTATGGTTTTAACCAATGTTCTATCGACCATCCGTGTTTATAGATTATCTTACTTACTGATTGAATTAAAATATGGATTTACAATTGATTAAATCAAACTATATATGTACTCACCTTTCTACATAATGATGTCCATAGCGAGAATAGAATTACAGGCTAGAAGAATATAAAGTGAGGATTTATAACGCTGTAAACCGGGTTTCGGTTATGTGGTGGACACAGCATAGGTAGTCCATTGTGTAGTTTTGTGTTTCACACCAAAACAAACTAAAAACTTATTATATTTCTATTTAACAAAGTGTTATAAGCATGTTTAGCGTAGATTTTAAGACTTTAGCTATGGTATATGGCTTTATTATCATTATTTCTTGTCACGTAGATGTCTGTCGGTCAGTTAAACAAATGATTAAAAATAGAATTTCAATATTTGGACACATACAAGTCCGTAAGTTGAGAATGTAATTTGGTATTTTTGGCAAATCTGCTAAAGCTGTCTGCCACCATCTCTAATTATGAACTACTGACCAGAGACTCCTAATACCCACCATCTATGCTAAGGATTGAATTGTCTGTCGCTGTCATAGCTGCTTAAAGTGTGAGGAACATGTTGTAGTACCGCACGGATTCGAACGCAGATCGCCACTCTCGAAATCTAGGAAAGTACCACATGACCAACCTAAACCTTGACAAAACAAGACTATAAAATGTTTTCGATTATATGACTTTTGCGTCCCATCCAGTTATCTAGGAAAGTACCACATGACCAACCTAAACCTTGACAAAACAAGACTGTAAAACGTTTTCGATTATATGACTTTTGCGTCCCATCCAGTTATCTAGGAAAGTACCACATGACCAATCCTAAACCTTGACAAAACAAGACTAGAAAACGTTTTCGATTATATGACTTTTGCGTCCCATCCAGTTAGTGTTGGAATTTGTGCACAAAATTGTTAGCACTATGGCTGTTTACACGTACAACCATATTCTTAATCATCGTGGTGGGTAGAGCACAAATAACCCATTGTGTAGCTTTGTGCTTAACAACAAACAACCTTAATCATTAAGTCATTCCCTCGGCAACAAGACCCGTTAGGCAACGATGCGTCTTCGAACAAACTAAAAACACAAATATTTTGTGGTATCACACGAATTTGAGCTTATCTCGCCAACTCCGAAATCCAGAGCTCTACCATAGGGATAATCTTCGTCCCCTGAAGAACAAAGGAGATTAAAGTAACTGAACATCGCTTAACACCACCAACATCAGAACCTCTCTCATAACGTTTGTGGATCGGCTCCTCCAAGTTAATCTCATAAAGAATCTGACTGAGGTACTGGGTCTAGTTTGGAGTGTGAAAACTTCTTTCCCGATTCATTTTTCGTTGAATAACCTCATTTATCCACTTTTTTTTATCTACTCATATTTATCTTTATTTTACTTTTTTGGTTAAATTTGAGTAAGTGGAACGAGTAAATTCCAACGCGATTAACACGTAAATTGAAATTAATACATTTACGAAACCACCAGGGTCAGTTATCGACCAGAAACATCAATAAAGATATTAGTATCAATAAACATCAAAAGCAGATTAATTGTTCGGTTTAAAGCGCTATTCGTCTTCCAAGCCCGGCATGGCCAGGTGGTTAGGGCGCTCGACTCGAAGTCTGAATAGTCGCGGGTTCGAATCTCCGTCCCACCCAACG
>NW_013673089.1:5666-12117 GCF_000517525.1 Limulus polyphemus | reverse complement strand
ATGAGTAGCTGCCTTCCCTCTAGTCTTTCACTGCTAAATTAGGGACGGCTAGCGCAGATAGCTCTCGTGTAGCTTTGGGCGAAATTCAAAATAAACAAATAATAAGTCCCAGTGGCTCAGCGGTAAGTCCGAAGGCTTATAACGCTAAAAATTGGGTTTCGATACCCGTGATGGGCTTATCACATATATCCCATTGTGTGGCTTTATACTTAATAACAACAAACAAACAATACCTTATATATATATATATTATCTATTTTCCATTTTATCCTTTCATTATATAAATCCATTTATAAAATTATCGACATATCAGTTCAAGGAAAAGATAAAACTTCAAATTAATGCAATATAGATTTAAAATTTTGAAGTATTATATTTTAAAGTGAAAATAAGGGAATATCAGATTTAGTTTGGTTTTGAAAGTAGCACTTGTTCATGATAATACTTGTTGAATGGGCAGAAATGAATTAATTAAACGTATTTGTATCTTGTCATTAACAATATCTTCAAAGAGTATGCTGTCGTTAGATGTGGGGGCGTAGCCAGAATTACAAAGTGTATGTGTGTGTGTATGGAGAGGGGGTCCTTTTCCAAAACATATACGCACCTTTTCTTTTACACAAAAAAAATGTAAGTGAATTACCTTAGTCGAAATGAAACGTATAAAATAGAATTATCCAAATTTCAGAGAACAAAATGAAAGAGGAACTTAGATTACCTCACAGCAATAAGTTGCTGAGTTGTGAACGACTTTTTGGAATACATTGTTAGGTACAAAACACTTTGTTTTCGTATTATGATTTACGTGGTATTTGTAACCTTAAAGTGCTGTTATTTCCTCGATATTTGTAACCTTAAAGTGCTGTTATTTCCTCCATATTTGTAACCTTAAAGTGCTGTTATTTCCTCCATATTTGTAACCTTAAAGTGCTGTTATTTCCTCGATATTTGTAACCTTAAAGTGCTGTTATTTCCTCCATATTTGTAACCTTAAAGTGCTGTTATTTCCTCGATATTTGTAACCTTAAAGTGCTGTTATTTCCTCCATATTTGTAACCTTAAAGTGCTGTTATTTCCTCCATATTTGTAACCTTAAAGCGCTGTTATTTCCTCGATTATTTGTAACCTTAAAGTGCTGTTATTTCCTCGATATTTATAACCTTAAAGTGCTGTTATTTCCTCGAAAGGAGGCCGAAGACCGCCTGGAGGGATCACCTGTTTTAATTAGTCGCACCACTATGTAGTAGTGTGTTGTCTGTCAATCAGTCAGTAGATATTAAATGACGTTACCGTTTACTTTGCTAATATTTAGGTCACTTTTCATACTTTCAAAATATTTTTCAAACCTAGAGCAGTTTTAGACAACACAATCCCTTATTATGTTGTTTACCATCATAAATAGCTTTATATATTAAAATTATTGTATTCGTTTATTAAATAAGTCTCGAAATGATTTTAATCTATGTTTTATTTTTTAAACAGTGTCAATATGCAAACTAGCATAACCATCAGATAAAGTTCAACATATTCATAAAAAAAAAAACGTGAAATTTAGCCAGTGAACACACAGTATTAACTGTATAGCCAATCATAAAATCGCACATTTGGGTATTTTTTGTCCAAATGGTTAATGCCACATGTTCACTTTGTCAATCAACGATGATTTGTAGCATTATTATTATTTACACCCTTTAAAGAAACCGTCCTTTCTTCAGCCACAAGAGTAGACTAAGAAAGTTCACGCTATTTTTACGCTCGTGATGGTGTTTCTTAAGATGGACTGGCAAATGTTTGGCTCACCAGGGGAACTGATATTCTATTATGTATCCAGCAAAGAATAAATCCAGTCAAGGTATGTATACAGCAAAAAGTATTCCTCATGGAACGAATACAGCGGATTAAGTACGGTATGTTAAAACTATTTCGAATATGCTAATCAGTAAGTCACATTTGAACCACAACAGTTGAGTGATGCTATCGAAAAATGATCGTTTTGGGGAAGTATTTCTAACAGCTCTTTCCAACGCAAAATATTCATACACTCAGTTTATAAAGCTGTATTCAGATCAGAAATTTAGAATTTCCAAGAGAGAGATATCCATTAAAAAACAAAAAATAATCAACAGGAAATGATATTGATCAACTTGAGGCGCCAGGACCACTCAGAAAGAGACCTTCGACAAGTCGTGCCCTAGTTGAGGTAAGCAAAGTGTAAATCCACGAACACAAGGCCAAAAGTCATCCATATAACGTACACAGCCTCTGTATTCTACCATTTCTAATCAACATAGTATTGTCTATGCATGACACTTGCAAGAGTTGTGGTCACATATCACCTGCCACTTGGTTTCTCGGACATTCCCGCCATCAGAAAAATTACATTAAGAGACCAGCATCCATTGCTGTAGGGCCTAAATAATGCAGCAACGTTACAGACAATACCTGTGAAGACTCGGACTTAGTACCTTAATGTAACGTGTGTAACCCTTTATAATTTGATAACAACTTCAAAGATTTATTTCTGTCAAGATGCATGCAATATTACGAAAATGTTTACTGGATTTATGGCCTGTTAAACGTTAATTCAGTTTAACATGTAGAGGTCGAGATTTGGGTACTTTACCCAACTTACACCACTCAGTCCTTATTCACGAATCTACCACTTTGTAAGAAGGTGTTCAACTGTCATGGTTTATGGATTAACATAACAAAATGAAAAATTTCTTTAATCTTTATTTCATCTTTACTGCATATTTAGAATTTTTGTTCAAGTAGCTGGTTTCTCGATGGATTTTAAATTTTATTTAAAATAATAATTTAGTTATTATTATCTTTTCCTCTTAGGACTTTGCTCTTTTTTTTTCAGAAATTGTAGAAAGCGTCAAGAACGGACAGAAGCCACTCTTTCGTCCCTATCTGGAAAAAGGGACGTGTAGTAAAGAAGTAGAAGATATGATTAAAAGGTGTTGGGCAGAAGACCCAACAGAACGCCCTGACTTTCAAGCCTTAAAGTCAGTCATCAGAAAATTAAATAAGTAGGTAAAGCTTATAATTATGAAAAAATAGTGAATCACGTTAGAGAAGTAACCGTACTTTGTTGTCAATAATCCTTGATAGAGGTGTTAAAGAAGAGTTTAAAAACCTAACTTTTACAAATATTATTAGGATTTACGTTTTAAATTGGTAGCGAGCGAAGCTATTGCTTGTGTTAAAATACTGTACTTGGAAATGTATACGATAATATATTTAGAGAGAGTCTTAATTATGTTTCATTGAACGGGTAAAAAAAAACTGCTTATGAAATTCCATATGATGTAATGGTTTGGCTTATTAAGATTGCATTCCTAGTAATTGCTAGTGGGTGAACTATTTTAACTCAGTTAGTAACTTAACGTGCAAGAGATTCCGGATTTAGTCTTTTTTTCCAGAAAACTCAGAAATGGGATTGTTACAGAAAAATAGTCTTCTTGCAATAAAAAAACTGGAGTTTTTGAGTATTGTTTGTTTGAATTTCGCGCAAAGCAACACGAGGTCTATTTGCGCTGGCCGTCCCTAACTTAGCAGTGAAAGACTAGATGGAAGGCATCTAGTCATCACCATTCACTGCCAACTCTTGGGCTACTCTTTTACCAAGGAATAGTGTGATTGATCACATTATAACGCCCCCACGGCTGAAAGGGGCGAGAATGTTTGGTGAGACGGAAATTCGAACCCGCGACCCTCAGATTCCGAGTCAAGCTCCCTAACCACCTGGCCATAAAAATGGCGAGAGAAATCGCAGTCGTCGTACACTAGACGAAGTATGGAAATCAAGCAGAGAGGAGTGTTATTCTATGAACATGCTAGCCTTATGACTGAGCCTTTTGTAATTAAAACTACGCTGCAGGGCTATTGTCAGAATGCATTGCCGTCAGACAGTGCATGACCGCCGGTCATAGTAACATGGACAGCGTGGGGAGTCACCAAAATCGTTTTAATATAACATACTAATGCTACATAACTAACGAAGGCTACACGCATTTAGCCCTTGTGTGGCTTTTAGCAAAAATATTAAAGTACAAAATAATAAATATTCTGAATTCAGAAAATTTATCGTCAGTGAAATCAATGAAATTGGGGTGAATTAAGTAACAGAGATGGCATTAAGGCAAGGCATGCTAGGCAGCTTCCTGGAGCCCTTCGCTATGAATGATCTGAGTAGATATTTGTAAATATGATTTTTAGAGAATAAGCTGCAAAACACACAAAAAAAATCACATGACTGACCCATCAACAAACATGAGATATCGTTCTTTGTACAAGTGACGTTTTTGCTAAATACTATCACCAAGAATCCCTCACATTGTATGTTACTTATGGAACAGCAGTGACTAAAGCCAGCTGTGATTAGTAATAAGATATGTTGATATTGAACTAATTGCTTCCATGTTTCAAAGTAAATCACAACTTTCTTTGTTTTTGGGAGAAGAAATATACATTTCGACTGTTTCTCGAACTCACTCAAATTGGCTTTTAGGTTCTCGTTTATTAACCATACCAAAACAGTTAGTCATGTCTTAAAGGATACGATCATAATATTGTTAATTTGTAATGCGATAAGTTTGTACTGATTACATCTTGGATCTTTGCAGTACAAATCCTGATCCTAATTCGTATGTGGTTCTCTGCTATGATGTTCTTTTATCATAGAAACTGCAATATATTTTCACTGCAGAGGTAAGAGCCGATTCCACAAAGAAGTAGCTCAAAAGGCATATTGTATTCTCTCTCGGATACTGTTTTTGCGGCTGTCTTGCAGGCTATGCTGCGCTTATCCATCCCTTTTTGTTTTATAGAGTTTACATGATTGTAAAAGTGTATAGCCGCACAATTTTTATTGTTTTTTCTATTTATTTTATCTTACTGGAGTTTTATTTGATGACAAATAAGATGGAAGCCGAAATACTTGCTATCTACCTACAGCACTGGCAATGGCGATAAAGTACAGTCTTGGACAAAATGTTTGTATATTTTGTAACAAATAAGATCATTATTATTAAGATGGAATACAGATACACTCAGCGCTGTCA
Organism: Limulus polyphemus; assembly: GCF_000517525.1. Taxonomy (NCBI): domain Eukaryota; kingdom Metazoa; phylum Arthropoda; class Merostomata; order Xiphosura; family Limulidae; genus Limulus; species Limulus polyphemus. Next base: position 7,048 of record NW_013673089.1, on the reverse strand, counting down.
AACTGAGAAATGCATGTTATATTAAACATCTACATATGTAATTTGTATAATGAGACGGGCTCTATAGACATCATTAATGATTTATTAGAACAGCAAACAACTTTATCAAACACCTGTTAAAAGAAGTGTATTTCACCTATCACAACAAAACCTTAACAAAACATAAACAATGACAAAATATAACCTCATTTTTTTATAAATAAAGTCGGTAACCTTATATCATATTAAACATTCAATACTTGGTTGGTCCTCCTCGTTCTCTAATAACCTCCGCAAGGCGACGTGGCATGCTGTCGATGAGGTTATTGATGTAATTCACCTAATTTCATCCTAATTTGTCACTAGAAGGCGATATAACTCAGCTATAGTAGTTGGTTTAGGGTCATAGTTAGCAATTTTCCGGCTCAGTTCTACTCAACAGTTCTCAGTGGGATTACGAACAGGAGACTACTGGCCATGGCAATCTTGTAACGTCCTCCTGGTCGAGACAATCCTGTAAAATATGCGCACTGTTGGCAGCAGCATTACCATCCTGGAACACAAAGTTATCGCCTAACCTTGTCATGGTATATGGCAGAAATATCGTCTCCATGTGATACCTGTAGGAGGCGTTTCCCTGGAGGATATGAAGAGCAGTTTTTCTACCATGATGAATAGCTGCCCAAACATGTAGTGCACCACCTCCTGTGTGTTCTCTATGACAAAGACAATATTCCCTCATGGCCTCATCTGTTTTCAAGGCAAATGGTGAACACGAATCCTACCATCAGCTTTAACTAGCCGGGAACAGGACTTATCTGAAAAGATGACATGTCGCCAGTGTCCTAACTGTAAGTTGGCATGCTGTCTTGCTCAAGTAACACGGTGACGGCGGTGAATTCTGGTTAATATCAGTTTTCAGATAGCTCTTCTTGCAAAGTAACCTTGTTTGGTTAGTCTCCTATTCACTGTTCTACTGGATATCCTGGAATGAATGTGTTCATGTAATTCCTGTCGTAAAGTGTTGTAAGACTTCTTTCGACCTTGACATGTTAACCTGATCAAAATACGGTCATCTCGGGCATCAGTTTTTGGCGTCTACCGGTAGACTTTCTTGGAACATTTCCTGTAGTCCAATGACGTTTAAGGATTCTGGATACAGTACTCTGGGGGTACTTTACCGTTCTGTTCATTATATTGCACCGTGGAGATACATCTGTTGATTATTACAGTGAATTATTTACTGATACCTCTGTTGGTTATTACAGTGAATTATATGGTGATACCTATGTTGGTTATTACAGTGAATTATTTACTGATACATTTGTTGGTTATTACAGTGAATTATTTACTGATACCTCTGTTGGTTATTACAGTGCATTATTTGTTGGTACTTCTATTAG
>NW_013673089.1:0-4725 GCF_000517525.1 Limulus polyphemus | reverse complement strand
TCTGATGGTTATTACAGTGAATTATTTACTTATACCTATGTTGGTTATTACAGTGAATTATTTACTTATACCTATGTTGGTTATTACAGTGAATTATTTACTTATACCTTTGTTGGTTTAGGTATAAGTAAATAATTCACTGTAATAACAGAGGTATCAGTAAATAATTCACTGTAATAACCAACAGGTTATTACAGTGAATTATTTACTGATACCTCTGTTGGTTATTACAGTGCATTATTTGTTGGTACTTCTATTAGCTCAATTTTAGCTTACATTCTGTTAGTTACTGTGGTTTTTTCTTGCATTCAACAAGAGACAACGAAAGCGGAAATATCCTAGACAATCTGCTCTCGAGGATGGAACAGTACGCCAATAATCTGGAGACGCTGGTCGAAGAGAGAACCGCAGATTACCTAGAAGAGAAAAGAAAGGCCGAAGATTTACTCTATCAGCTTTTACCTCGGTAAGTTTACTAGAACGCACTGGAACGTCCTCAACCAAAGAAAAACACTAAAAATAGAACATGCGGTTACACTTATATAAAATTTTGTTGTTGATATTGAAACAGTAAATAGTTCAAAAAATATTAAACACCCTATTAATACTATAATTTAAACAGACAGTAACTAATAACAACTTACAATCAGAGTAAGTTATATATTTATAGCAAAGCCAAAAAAAATCAATTTCTCAAGACTCAAATGATATGAAATGGTAATATTTATTAAAGAGTAAGTAATTAAAAATTCATGCAAATAACTTAAGTGCTACAATATTAGAAGCAGAATGAAAACTTTGTTTTAATGTTATATAACACAAAATATTAGAAACAGAATGAAAACTTTGTTTTAATGCTATATAACACAAACTATTAGAAACAGAATGAAAACTTTGTTTTAATGCTATATAACAAAAAATATTAGAAACAGAATGAAAACTTTGTTTTAATGCTATATAACACAAAATATTAGAAACAGAATGAAAACTTTGTTTTAATGCTATATAACACAAACTATTAGAAACAGAATGAAAACTTTGTTTTACTGCTATATAACACAAAATAGTAAAAGCAGAATGAAAACTTTGTTTTAATGCTATATAACACAAAATAGTAAAAGCAGAATGAAAACTTTGTTTTACTGCTATATAACACAAAATATTAGAAACAGAATGAAAACTTTATAAACCAGTTCTGATAATAGCGAACCTACTGTCATATATAGTTTCATATCAGATATATCTTCTGTGTGTGTATATATATATATATTTACATCTGCAATGTTTCATTATTACATTTTTCTGTTCAAGAAAATAATCGTTGAAACTCAAATAACATATTTTTTTTTACGTTTTTACATTGTGGGACAGTGGTAAGTTTATGAACTTACAACGCTAAAATCTAGGGTTCCGTTCCCCGCGGTTAAAACAGCGGAAATATATGTGTAATCATAAATATACTTTTAATAAAATACATTCTACACATACCTTCCCTTCCTTTATTATTTCTCTAAAACGATATTATCAGATAAACGCCACCTATAAAACAGCTACTGATCTGCGTATTTAGCTAAAATAATTAAAACCACGCAACTTGGTAAACACTACATCGAATATGGGTGTTTCTTGGTTTTGTTGATATGATGCTTTGTACGTATTATATTTATACGGTAGATGAGGTCTACTGAATTTGTACACTCAATATAAGTGAAATAGGCCTAGAAATAATGCTTCTCTGTTTCTTTCTTTTTGTTTTCGTTTTTGCAACATCCGAACACAAAAATCTTCTTTTCGTATTGCAGTAAAGATAAAATAAAATAAAATAAAACTTCAATCAAGCTGCAACCTTTTACAGGGCTTTAACATAAAGTACAACGTGTAATCCAAGTTTATGTGGTCCGTTAGTTGTGCTTCTTTGTATAAGAAAAAGAAACTTAAACTGTTGTGCGCATGCCCTAGTCTCCGGTCACTCTGGTTACACTGCGTGTAAAGTATAAATAAAACAGCTCAGCAAGATGGACCGAAGTAGGTCTGATGTTGGAGTTCAATTTAGAAAAGAAATATATATATATATATATATCGAAGATAGAGTTCGAAATGTTAAGTACAGAAAGGCGACTTAATAGTCCCTCGAAATGTTAAGTACAGAAAGGCGACTTAATAGTCCCTCGAAATGTTAAGTACAGAAAGGCGACTTAATAGTCCCTCGAAATGTTAAGTACAGAAAGGCGACTTAATAGTCCCTCGAAATGTTAAGTTCAAAAATTGGATGTAATCTGGAAAATGGTCTTAATTCTTGTGAATTTTTACTTTATGCGTTGACTTTAATGTAACATGCATTGTTTATAAGCAAGTGTTGATCTTAGGCGGGGAAATGAGGTGTGCCCCCAATTTTCAATCTCTCACAGTAAAAATGCATCCAAATTAGGAAAGTTGTTCTCAGGAAAAAGCAGGAGAACGCATAAAATTTAATCCAAGAACCTAACCTAAGGCGAGCCCTGGATCCCGGCCGTAATGTGTGCGCCTATGGCGCACATTCCCTCGCTTCGCTCGGTCAAATAAGCCTTGGCCCCCCTTTTAATTTGCCTCCTACACCCCTGTACAGATCCCTTGTGTGGTGTCACAATCCATTACCAAACTGATTTCTACAAATTTAATTTGTCTTGTATAAAGTGTAAATATAGACAATGGTCTATCTGCATTGTGTGCACCACGTGGGATGAAACCCCAGATTTTAGTGTTTTAAACCTTTAAGCTTATCGCTGAGCCACCAGGGTACACATACTTCATCCACCAGTCACCAGGGTACACCAATTTCATCCACCAGTCACCACGGTACACAAGTTTCGTCCACCAGTCACCAGGGTACACAAGCTTCATCCATCAGCCACCAGGGTACGCATCTTTCCTCCACCAGCCACTAGGGTACACATGCTTCATCCACCAGTCACCAGGATACACCAATTTCATCCACCAGTCACCACGGTACACAAGTTTCATCCACCAGTCACTAGGGTACACAAGCTACATCCATCAGCCACCAGGGTACGCATGTTTCCTCCACCAGCCACTAGGGTACACATGTGTCATCCACCAACATAAACAATTACAACTTTTGCTGATGGTTACTGTTGTAGATTTTCATTTCTAGAAATTAAAATCATCATATGCTCGATAAATAATTCAGTCACATTTCCTTGTCAACCGGGTTTTTTTTTCTTCAATATTTATTTTTTTACCATAGTGTCTTTTCCAATATATTTTCGTTAAAATCTAACACTGAACATTTATTTTCTAATCGAAAATGTCATGTCTAATTGCTAAACTTGTTATTCCCATATGTTTCTAAAGTTATATAATCGTACGTCTTTTATTTTTTGAACAATGTCTTGTTGTTCACAAAATCCTTAATATGAAAGACGATTTCTAAACTTTTTTTTTCATACTAGGCCCTGCCTTCTTTCTATAACTAAATTCCGATTTCACTTACAAAGAAAGAGAGAAGTGTGTATCTGTTTGCGTAGTACATAAAGGATTCAATGTTTTTGCGTATCCTGGAGGATCATGATTTATCTCTTTGGGTATATATATATAAAACGAACCAACAAACAACCAAAGCTATGCTTGCAGCATAAAACGAGCAATGGTTACACAGTGTATACTTATTTGATGGAAGGGGGTCTATCCCCCTCACAAACACTTGAGGAGAATATTAACAGTCCTCACACTTGCCCCACACGACAGGTAAAATAAGTAGGCGGTGAGAGCCTCCAGCAAGGAGTGCTGAAATCCAGAGACTCTGCCTGCAGCATAAAACGAGCAATGGTTACACAGTGTATACTTATTTGATGGAAGGGGGTTTATCCCCCTCACAAACACTTGAGGAGAATATTAACAGTCCTCACACTTGCCCCACACGACAGGTAAAATAAGTAGGCAAGGAGTGCTGAAATCCAGAGACTTAAATCGTACATGCGAATGAATATCTGGACCATATTTCTACAAACGGAATTTCGAGCACATGTTTTTTTGCTAATATAACGAATACAATGAAACGTGTTTTAAGAGCTTAGCTATCCTCTAATGTTAGTTACCAGTTACAGATCAAGAATAAAGTTCGTAAGCTAAGTAACCAACCTTAAAAATTGCAATAATATCCACAGGCCTGTCGCCAGTCAGCTGATACGAGGAGAATCCGTAACAGCAGAAGCTTTTGACAACGTCACCATTTATTTCAGCGACATTGTTGGTTTTACATCTCTCTCAGCTGAGAGCACGCCAATGCAGGTAAGAGAAAAAATATCACCAACTCTTAGTAATAATAGAAATATCCTACTATACTGTTAGATACTTCTGATATCATTAATAAAAATATATTAAGTAGCCCCTCTGTAGTTAAATTCTATAAATACTTCCAAATGAAAGCGATAATCTTGACTCAAAAAATCTTACATTTAACACTCTGTTTGATGAACATACTTGTTTGCATTAACATATCACACATTTGTTTGATAAATTATTTAATTAACTTCTTTTTATATTACTATATTATTTTCCACGTTATATTTGTTTGTTTGTTTTGAATTTCGCGCAAAGCTACACGAGGGCTATCTGCGCTAGCCGTCCCTAATTTAGCAGTGTAAGACTAGAGGGAAGGCAGCTAGTCATCACCACCCACCGCCAACTCTTGGGCTACTCTTTTACCAACGAATAGTGGGATTGACC
>NW_013673088.1:23479-37737 GCF_000517525.1 Limulus polyphemus | reverse complement strand
TCGACCCGCAGATTGCGAGTCGAGCGCCCTAACCACCTGGCCATGCCAGGCCCACTTTTATGGAAAAAAAAAGTTATTTGAGACATAGATATACTTATGAACAAAAGACAGTTTGCTGCTAGATAGGAATGGCTGCTGGAAAGAAGTGCTGAGCTTTCAAGAAGTCCTCTTCTAGATGTAGGAATTTTTCTGATGTTGCAAAGGTCCATGACATTTTTCAAGATGCAAACATAGACTTTTGGATTCTCTCACGTCTGAAGTACCCAGACCACTTCAGCAAACCATACCTCTGATACCTGATCTCAGTCAAAGGGAAGCACAGACGAGTGGGGATTATTAACATGGAGTAGTACCTGATGAGCTTGAGACCGAGTGGAGAGGTCTCTACAGGACTTATAGGACTGGTTACCAATGAAGAAAAATGTGTTGTGCCACTGGTGGATGACCTTCACCAATCAGAGCTGTTTCACCAGCAGGTGAGACAGTGGGCACTCAAGGGTAAAGATTGCGAACCATACGGTGGTGTGTCTTTCAGGAATGAAAGGTTTCCTGTAATTTCATCTATGATTAATTATACCTGGTGTCATGCATGACAAGCTTTTATGAGTAGTTCATTGCATGGTCACCCTGAACAAGGAACTGACTGCCCATCTTGGGGGTTAGAATTCCTGCAAACAGTTATTCTCCAGTATCAACAACATTAGTAGCACCGCCATCTGCCATTTATTAGGAAAGACTTTGGTCAGCTACACGGGTCCGTGTGAGTAAAGCCAAGTAGATCATACCTTTAATTTTTAAGGGAATGGTGAAGAAGATGAGAATCAGGTATGTAACTGCCCGGAATGGAGAGACTTGGAAACGGGCTGTCCAATGCTTGATCTTGAGCAGGGATGTTCAACCATTGAACATCTGGATGAGAAACATGCTGCATTGCTAATTTGACCCGGTGGAGCACTGGGTGATTTATCAGGGTGAGTTCAAGGCTCAGATGAGGACTGGCACTGCAGAACTGGCTGACTATGCAGATGATCTGTGCCAATTGCATGGAAGGGCCTACCAAGCAATGACATCTACAGATCAGGAGAACATTTTGGTTGACATGTTCATTGAAGGAATACTGAACAAACCCATGTGACAATACCTAGAGTGAGTGGCATCCTCGTCCTAATTGAGAGTTGCCTTAGCCATTTTTTAAGTAGTAGCTTCAAACCAGTTGTTGGAAAGTAAAAAGCATGCAACATTAGCCGAGACAGTCATCTGTCCAACAAGGGATGAAGTCTCAGTATTGATTTGTAATTATGGGCAATCTGTTACCCAGCTCAAAGTTGGAATCGTTGTAGGCACATTAAATGAAATGAAGATAACCAATGCTAGCAGTAACACTAGGGTCACATCCATTGCAATGCTGCCGACAGCAAATACATGGCTAATATATCCGAGGTTCTTGGTTGAGGATTGTGAGAACAATCTGGACCCAATGCAGTGAAAGTGACTTGTTGGTTGAATATGCTAATGTATTTGTGGGACTAGCTGGCTGAGTGGGTTGAATAGTGGTTAATCAAATATGTATAAACACAGGTGATACACACATAACTGGTGCACAAGCTTTCCTGGGGCACTAAGGTGGTTGCAAGTGCTGAAATACAGTAGGAAGAAATCGTAAAACCTTCAGAGAGTGCTTGACTGTCTCCAGTAATAATTGTAAGAGAGAAAAAATATATTCCAAGTTAAGTGTTGAACATGGTAACTCATGTTGACAAGTTTCTTTAACCAAGAACAGCTTAATGTTGGGATATGTTGGAAAGTTCCCATTGTTTCAACACCTTGATTTCTTTGTTGTTAAGCACAAAGCTACACAACAGGCTATTTGAACTTTGTCCACAGTTGGTATTGAAACACGTTTTTTAGCATTACAAGCTTTCAGACTTACCTCTGTGCTACCGAGGAGGTACAATGCCTTGAATATAGCACTTGAATACTGAAAGATCAAGTTACATTTAGTACAAAAGATGGCTTGTACGAATTCTGCATTATGCTATTTGGTCTGTGTAACACATCAGCTACTTTTGAACAGTTGTTGGAGCTAAGATTGAAAGGATCGCAATGGGCTATGTTGATGAGGTTTTGATGTTTGGTTGCACTTTTGAGTCTGCATCTGAGAACTTGAACATAGTATTCCAGTACATAGTTAAAGCAGGTTTTAAAATGAAACTGGGAAAATATTCACTCAAACAGAGGTGTAGTTTTTCAGTCACATTGTGGGGAGAGATGGAGTCATGACAGAGCCTTTTGCAATGTAACTATGCTGTAGAGCAATTATAAATATGCATGTTCATCAGCTAGAGCATGAATGAACAAAGCAAAATGGATTGTAATGTTGCAATAAGACTTCAAAACAGTTTAAAATAATGTACTCAACCTGTATGTTTATCAGGTTATTCACTAAAAGAGAAATAATTGTGTACAAAACTTAGAAAATTATACTTGATGATTTAAAAAATACAGGTCATATCTTGTCTGAGCTTTAATAAAATTTGACTTACATATTGTTCAGTTCATTTGTAATGCCAATTATAGTGGAAATATATTCATGATGTTAGAAAAACACGTAGGTTCAAGAAGTCTTGATAGAAATGAATAAAAACCCTATAATCTGAGCACTTTTGAAAGGTGGACCTTTCTTCTTCAGGGGCAAACTGGGAATAGTGGAGATATAGTTGAACTATTTCTATTTGATGTTGTACATTAATGCACAGTTACTAAGCTGACAGAACAAATTACAAATACTTTAGTTTTTGTTTTAATCACTAATCATGGTTTTCACCATGTTTGCATTTTTAAGAAAGTTCATTTTGAATTACTTAGATACATATTAAAATAAAAAACAAAATTAAGACTTTTTAAACATTTATTTTCATAATATATGTATTGGCACTTGTAATTTTAAGATCTGCTTAAGTGTCTCGCTGTAAATATTGCAGACACATAATTTAAATAAACAATGAATTAATACAAGAACAGCTTGTTCAAACTGCAGAATATCAGTACATACAAGTTCTGTTTAGGATATTATACACATCAGCTACTCTCTAGGCAAGTTAGAATTCTGAAGCAATGATCAAATAATCACAGAGTATCCTAATGGACGGGTTTTTCTTCAACACTATATGCAGTCACTTCACATCAACTTCACTATATTATATTTTTCTAAATTCAAAACTGGGTTATTAGAATAACAGAACAATACAGAAGTGAAGTGCTGTCTTGTAGGTCCAGAAAAATTCGGGAAGAAAGGGATGTCAAACTAATAAGGATTATGTGTGTGTCTAGGTGTGAAAAGTTGATAGTTTTGAATCATTCCTATAAAACATCATTACAAATTATTCGGTAATAAAGATTAACAGGTAATGCTAACTACTATGTTTTGTAATTAAATAACTTTATAGTTTTCTTTTTCAAATTCTAGGAAATATGTTTGATTTGAGACTGATTACATAAAGATGTTTATATCTAACAATTAAAACTCAAGCAAACGTTTTTTAAACTCTCACTTAACACAATATTCCATTTTAATATGGTAACATAATACAATGTTTTTCTCATCCATTTAGGATAAATAATTTTATATTTTTGCTAGATAAAATTCATAGACGTTTATGATAATGCTGTACATGCAGTATTTTACAACAGTTTCATATTAGTTTTAAAATATAATTGCAATGTTTCTTTAATGAGTAAGATAATATCAAAACTGAACAATGTTTGTTTCAGTATATGGAATAGTTGAAGGCACATGAATGACCAGACAAACACACTAAGTTGACCTAATAGATTAACCAGAGTTATACTGAACAAGTTAGCCATTTTTTTACTTTTTAGTACCATCAGATTTGTACAGCTATCCTTATAAGGCTTAATTCAATTCTGAAGAATATGGCAATGTATGATTATTCTCAGGAAGATTTACATTTAAAGTTTCTCACCTACAACAACACTATGTCAATGATAATACTACACTCTTTCCACAAATTGGAACAGTAACTGATAAACCTTGACTTTTCAAATACAATTCTTAAAATTTCTTTCTAAAAGTATATATAAAATGCATGAAAAATTTGTCTACAAAAAAAAAATGACCACCTCCAATCCTACAGTGTTACAGTCATAAATACTAAGCCTTAGGGTAAAAGTATTCATCAAATGAATTTACAATTTGAGAAAGTAACTATGGTAAGAAAAGAAAACACTACATAGTTGTTCTTGCCATTTTAAACATTTCAATAAAAATAAATAAATTTATATAAGCTGAAAATAATTAGAAGTGGTGTCATTGTGTATATTATATTTAATATTTATTCAATTCTATAATAAATCTAAAACTGTGTAATAACTTTCACATTTTTGATGAAACCAAGAAAAACTTGTATTCTCAAATTTACATGTCAATTTATGTTTCTCAACAAAACTACAAAAATATTTTTTCCTTTGAGATAAAATCTTTCAGTATTACAAAAAAAAACTTGACAATATCTAAGCAAATTTAAAAAAAATCAAAACTCAACTTGAAGAAACACTATCAGAAAGCAACGATGTAAAATAAAATCAAACACAGTATTTTCCTGTTAATGCATGCTTCACAATACACTGAAACAAAAAATAGGAACTAATAAAATATGTCATGTTTCTTAACTATCCTATTTCAGCAAAAAAAGAATAGAGCTCCTAAGCCTTGCATATAAAATAGTTCACATTATTATTCAAAATGAACAGCCATCATAAATGCTCAAACTCGAGCATGGCATTAAAGCACAGTTGCATCTAACAAATGTTGGTTTAACTTTCAAGAAATACTACAGTGAATTCTTTGTAATTTTTAAAAAAATGTTAACTTTTAGTTTCACACATATATCTTTGACTCTTTAAATGCAATTATATTTTTGCAATAATATTCAAATAAAAAATGACTTAAAAAGACCACATTTCTTGAAAGTACAACAATCTTATTTCAAGTTTCTATTTATAGTAGTACATTCATAAAACTCGTTTTCTTTCTTTTTTTTTACAATAATACTGTACAGTAACCACTTAATATTTCTGTATTCTATCAGTATAAGAACATGAATGTCCTCACTGAAGTAAGCTCATGGGCTGAACATTGGTAATGCTTCCAAAAAAAGAATAAAAGAGCTGTGGACAATGACAAGTGGCACTACCAGTTTTTACACCTGTCCACAGGAATACAAGTCACAGAGCAGACAAAGAATCTACAATTCTGTTGTCATATGAGAGGTCAGGGCTTGAACACGTTTAGCATTGCAGTTTCGACAGAGGATATGATCATCCAAAGGATAACAACCACGACCCTCAGCTTCTGAAGACAGCAACAAGCTACAGTCCTAAGGAAAAAAAAATTACTTTACAACAATTATTCAACTGTAAAAACTGCACTTCTAATATCAAGTTGAATCTGTTTGTTGTTGTTGTTTTAGATTTTATTGTAAATCATTATTTATTTCATTAATAAATGCTAAAATTACTTGTTCAATAAATTTTAAGAATGTCCCAGTGCATACACTTTTTTCTCTTGAGGGAGAGAATAATTCTTATTTAAAAACAAAAAAACTAACTATTCACTTGCTTATTAAGCTAGATTATTGTGCATAAATGATAAATATAAGCATCTTAAGTTTTTTGTTAAACGAAATCATTCAAGGGTTTCAGAACTTAGTATTTTAAAAGAATTGAAACAAGTGTCCCCTTAACTATTTATGTTTAAATGTTACTTTCAAGTGATAACTATATTTTTAACTTGCTAATTTGAACAATTTTATGTTCAAACAACTGTTTTGTACTTAACTTACTAGTTAAATTACTTGACTTAATACATATGAAAAATAAATGTCATAACTACAGAGATACTTGAACACCCATATGAGAAGAACAGAGCACAATTTACCTCACACCTGTAACATTTGACATGGAAACTTCTGTCCAATGCAACAACCCTAACAGTTTCTTGCTGACCTGGTTCAGGCATTATAGGTTGTTTACAAACACAACACCGAGGAGCAAACTTTCTGAAATATTCATAAATTGCATATCAGTAATTCTATATTGGACAACAAAAAATGTGAAATATCCAGATAACAGATCAATATGAACAAAACTACTTTACAAATCACTTACTAGTAAACAATGTTTGTCTTTCAATATCAAAATTGTTTGGAATTACTATTTTGGTACTTATTCTTAGAAAAAAAACTGTTGTGATCCAAATTTATTCTATTAGCGTACTATACATGTTTTCCATGATAAATAAATAACTACAAAATTTAGCTTGTAAACAGTCCAAATGATTTACACATGTTAATGCAGATGCATTCACTACATATTTGAGTTGTAGCACTACAGACAACATATTTAAACTTTTACATTTGATTCACAGTGAGTGACTGACCACCTAATAGTGCAATGCTGCCAGCCTAATTGTCCCTTTAAGTCTGTTTAAATGTGGCTTTGGAAGCCAATGTCTATATAAAGTGGAGGACCTATGGAACGTCTGTCAAGACATGTGGTTTGAAATGTGACGCTTGTCACAGTGAAAATTGTAGTGTTTAGGCATGAACATCAAGAATATTAGAATGAGCACAAATGATAATGGAGGAAGTAATTCCAAAGGATTCTTGAAATATGTGAAATTTTTTGAACAATTCAGAATTTTACATAGGATACGGGGAAATAAAAATATTCAGTGTTGCATTATTAAGACCATTTTGTCTACTCATTGGCTACCTAGACATCATTTAGCTTAGGTTGCATCACTTTGTACTACTGGTGAATTGCATGATTATTGATATCTACCTATTTACAACTTCATCCAATCAGAAAGCACCATATAGTACGGACTACGCCACAATTAGATACTGCTAAATTTGTGCACATGTTCATGACTTGATACCCAGGCTGATGATATGTTGACTTTACAAAAGTATTTCTGAGATAACTTTCCACAGTACTCTTATTGTTGTTTGTTTAAATATTCTAAGAACAAATTTATGTTATTTTTTTTTAAGAATAACAAAAGTGTCATCAACATTCCTGTGATATCTAACAGGCTTTTCATGATAACACAAAAACAGATTCATTAGACTAGGTGTTAATCGCCCATAACAACACTATCTATTTGATTATAAATAATCTTATGAAGTTTAAAATGAGACTACTTAGTAGTAAAATTTAATAACTTCCTAAAAACAGATTTTTTTAATCCTTGTACAGTTGCATCATTTTGAAAAACCAAATCTTCTGCTATTTGAGTTACTTCCTGCAAAGGAATATTGTCATTCAGGGACTCAGTGTCAAAACTTGCACAATAAACTTGTTCATCAAATTTTAAACCTGCCAGTTGTTTAGAGACTCAAAACTATTCCCAACCATTTATTCATTCTTTTCAAATACTTTAAGAGTGGAGGGAAGAGAAAGTTTTTAAAAAACTGCAAGTATCTGGAGTTTGGTTTTTCCATCCTTGGTCTACCTACTTCAAATAGCTTAGTTCTGTTCATACTGTTAAAAAGGAACTATTATTTCTTAATTAAAGAATATTTGACAATTTGTGACAATAGTAATTCTTTTACGGTTAATACCCAATTATTGATAAATAAATTAAAAAATAATGGTTTTAAAGACTGACAAATAAAAAAAATTTTATTTTCATAATAAATATGAGAATATGTTAAAAAGTAAATTCTTTATTACTGAAATTACCTTATTACTATAGTTTAATATAGAGACTATCTAAACATGTGCCACACATCAAGTAAATATACCCAAAATGAAGTTGTTACAAGTATATCTTACATGTCATTTACTTCTTCATTTAATCTATAACATATATAACTAAAGCTTTGTGGTTGTTGAGCATGCCAAAGTAAACCAATCGACACTATGATCAATAGCTATAACAATGAAGTTTCAAATACAATATTATAGTTAGTGATCACTAATTTTATGCTAGAAGTTCTATGGAAAACCATGAAATAAGCCTGTAAGTACTGAGCTGAGCTCTTATTGTTGGCTAATTAATACTCTTTTATTGATACTAATTATTTTTTTACTGGTTAATTCTCACCCATTTCCTGTAAGTAAAATCATAAAATGGCTCAATGAAGAGTAAAGTTTATTTTGTAATAAGATGATAAATATTTGAATTGAAAGAGCTAAATCATTTTTCTAACAATCTAACAAGATATGAAAGAGCACAATAGGAGTTTATACTTTATAGATTTGTCATAAATATAACCAAAAAGTGCTTTTGGGCATGTTGCATTTCTTATACTTCTGATATTTACAATAGTAAATATAGAAAAACATTCAAGTTATCCTTATTAAAGCTAAAGTAAGGTAAAGTAACTAAGTGAAATTATAATTAGTTGCTAATTTCAGAATATACATGCTTTTTGTTTTGGAAATATAGAACACTTTATTACCTGACTAAAAGCCAGAATAAAATCTATCTATATATATAATAATCATTTTATTGTAAAGACTTTCTTGAACTACTTACTTCTGGAAATCTAAGCATAGCTTGCTTATAACAGTCTAGATGTTATTTATGTATAATGGATGAATTACTTTGAAATTCATTGGACTACTTACTTGTGAAAGTCATCAATGCAGTGAATTTGATTGGTGGCATCAACAGTGAATGGAATGCCATCCAGACATTTTCCACAAACCACACATTTGAAACATGCAGGGTGATATGGTTTTCCAGTAGCTCTTAAAATCTAAAAGCAAAAAGAAATTTAAATTTTGAGCTCAATGACTGCACTGCAAGTTAATATAGTAAATGCTTTCTTACAACTACATCTATATCCAAAGTTATGCATCAACCTAGAATTATCCAATTTTGCTTCTTAAAGTCAAAACCTTGTTTTCTGTTTGTTTGTTGTTGAGCACAAAGCTACATCTATGCTCTGCTCAATGCAGGTATCGAAACCCCATTTTTAGTGGTACAGCCCTCAAACTTACCGCTGAGCCACCAGGAAGCTGAATGAAATCTGAACAATGTTACACTCATGCCTGAGAGTATTAAGAATTTGTTTGCTTAATCGTAGTTGAGCACAAAGCTACACAATGGGCTATTTGTGCTGTGCCTACCAAGAGTACTGAAATCCAGTTTCTAGCATTCTAAGTCTGCAGACTTACTGCTATGCCACTGGGGGGCCAGAGAATTAAGGAAGTCTTAAAAACTATTGAAATGCACATCAAACAATAAACATTACCATTATAACTTCCAGTACACTTTTGCAATATTATTTTGTAGTTTCTTTGACTAAATACTCTTATCTAAAATATCTCAATTATATTCACACATATATTTTTTATTATTTAAAATTCTAGGATGATACAAAACTTTTGGCCATAGCTGTATATTTGGTTTAAATTTTGATATTTTTGATTCATTTCTTTAAGTAATTATTACTTAAAATTCTTTATCAATCTTCAATACAAACTGAAATATAACTTCTTAATCCTTCAACTATGGGGTCAGTCTTTATAGTATATTATTCACATATTACTTGATTAATTTTCTTGGGTCTCAATACATCATTGTTCAGTGTAAAAATAATTTAACTGATATATGTATCAAAGTAAAAGTTAAAGCTTGTAGTTTCTCCACTTATGAAATACATTTTCCAAGTTAATAATAACTAAAATAAATTGTCGTGTGCAAATGCACTCAAACTATGACTAACATGGTAGTTAAAACTAGTTTACTCTCTCTATAAAAGTGTCATAATTGACAAACATATATATTACCTGACAACAATGTAAAACACAAAAATATAAATTTCTTTAATACCCTTCACTGTATAAATATAGCTGAAAAAAAAATTATGGACAAAAGTTGTTGTTATTTATTTTAGTTTTTGTTCAAGAAATAAATCATATTACCATTTATAACATAGAAATAAAATAAAAAAATTCAAAAATACCCTGTCCAGAATAGGATTTCCACAAACACAGCATTTTTCAAGAGAATTCTGTGGGTAAAAATAAATAAAATATTTTATATTTTTATGAACTACTGGTGTTACATGTAATTATGAAAAGGGTTACATAAAAAAAGACACACAACATTTTAATCAACCAACATAAACTTTGAACAGAATATTAATTATTATTGCATACAAGTAACATGAATTGGAGTTAAAAATATTAAATATCAAAGTTTTACTTAATTAATAGTTTTCATAATGATATTAATAATATCTGTTGTTATAACTTCTAATAAAAAAAATCTTTAACACACACATTTTATATGACAGGTTTTTTTAGCACTATAACTTACTAAATAGTCTTCTTCACAGTATGGTTTTCCATCCATTGCATAAAATGATTTTCCTTGTAATTCTTTGTCTGAAAAAAACAACAGCATAAAATGAGCTAGTTACAATTAAAAAACTGAGATTCAGTTAACCACAAAAACACTCTCTACATGCCATCAAAATTTGTTAAGTAGCACAGGATTTATATCTGTTATTTTCAGGTATTGTTGCTATGATACACAGGAACTAAATCACTGTTATATTGTATAGGTATTAGAATTTAATTAGTGAACCAACTTCCACTTTTAGGTTTATTATTGAATTTTTTGAAATGAGTCCGATACAAGTTAGATTAATGATAAGAAATTGTTATTCATGCATAAAATTTATTCATATCTTTAGACATAACAATCTATTGTTTTTAATGGAAAGTCTGATTTTTGTCAACAAAGATTATTGTATTGGTTATAATTATAAAAAAGTGAGATATACTGTAAAGATAAAACATCTTCCAAAAATCCAAGAAGCCTACAGATTAAATTAATTAATTTAAAAAAGTATTATTGTCTTGGTATTTTTACATTGCAGTGTCCTTTCATCTAAAAAAGATATACCAGTTTTTCATAAACTGTTAAATAACCACTTTGTAAAAATTAATAACGTGATTTAGAACACTAGCAATCAAGAATCCCCAGTAAGACTGTTCTTTTGGGCAGAATGTAATAAAATTTTAAAGTGAGGCCCCTAATGTAAAAAACTACGCCTTTGTTAACCAACAGATTATTTTAATATTTTACATATAGAAAGAGTAAACTATAAAACAGTTATTTCTGCCATTATTATTGCCATAAAAATCATACAGAACTAGTGTTGCAGTTTTTAAGTATAATTCAAAAGTACTTCGGTTTACTATCACTCACTCACATTGTTATTTAAGATACTTATGCTATTGTATATCAAGCAAAAATATCAACTCTGTCAAAATGTAACTGATTTAAAGCACCAGTTTTAATCAGTCTTGAAAGAGGATCTGTATTATATTTCTGAACTTTTATTTTTTATGTGTATTAAAAACAATTGTCATAAATATAATATTTGACATTACTTTTTGTTTTATTTTATAGCCTATACAATAGTTAGCTATACAGCAGCATTGAACCACTAGAAATTATCAAAGTTAAATTTTTTCTTATAATTTATTCACTTTCTGACAAAGTACTTTCTATGACTTGTGTCATGAATGTGTCATGTATTATGCTTTCTTTTAATTTATAAAATTTATGATATGTTACAATTCACTAAAGTTTTTCTAGTAGCTTTGAAGGAATTAACATTTTTAATTGAAAGTTTAAAATTTCATGCTGTTACCCAAAAGTAAGTAGAAAAAATCTTCCAATTTTAAATTAACCAAAAAATTTTAAGTTTGATTAAAAGCCATATAAATGAAATGACTTTCAATATGTAGATCTATAAATATCACTCACAGCAAACATGGCAAGTAAAACAATGTATATGGTAAACTTGGTCCATAGCTGTACAGCCACTCCCTTCTCCAAGCACTTTATCCCCACATTTGTAGCACATGCCTAAAAAAAATATAAAAAAAGTGCACGAGTGCCAAAATGGTTAACAAGAAAAGTTCTATAGTTTTCCATAGCTTAAGTTCAAGGTAATGACATAAATTAAGACAAGTTTTCACACTAAGAAAAAATTATCCTTGTCTGAAAAAAAAAATTGTTAACAAAATAAAAATTTTTCTGGATGCATTTTAACATGATATTACCTACACACAGAAAAGGAAAAAAAAGATTTATGCTTGAAAAACTCTTCTTGTTTATTCTCACAATAAACATTTTAAATAGGAAAAAATCCAGCAAATAATATTCCAATCTTTTAAGTATTCACAATGACTAAGAAAGTGATATTACAAACTGACTGATTTTGGATGTAACTTCTAATGCATACAATGAAATTCTTGTCATGGATTTCCTCAAAATATATTTAAATAGATTGTATTTGATAGTGCAGTGATGCATCATATATAAACATACACTACTACTCAAAGTATAATTTCATTCAATTTTTGAATGAAATTATATTATATGAAACACATCATTGCTATATGTTGTATAGAGGTATTATTAAATGGGCATAACTATAATAGTGTTATTATAATTTAAATCTGTTTCTCCTCTTTTTGCAGGGTGGGGTAAAAAATCTGTTTAAGAAACAATTTCAGTGAGAGTTTATTTTTCATTTAAACAATATGTGGTTTATTTATTTTATTTAGTTTGAGGTTAAGTCAAAGAAAAGCATGTAACTATAGGTAATAAAAATGCTTGAAGTATTTTTAAACCTACATTACTAAAAGCTATATAAAAGCTTGGATGATAGAAAAGGTGACTGCCACATCCATAATAAAAGCAGCTTAAAAATATGTAGATATTATAGCACTGTAAAATACAAAAACATAAAAATAAAACTTGCAAGTACTTAGGAAAATTAACTACATGTATTAAGCCACCTGCACACAAAAAGAAAAAACATAGTTTGTCTAGGAATATCAGAGAAGGCATGATTTATTTTAGTGGCATTATTAAAAAATAATAGACAGTAAAGGTATCTGTCAGTTTAATATTTTTTTATGTAGTAGTGTGAAATACATAAGCTACAAAAAATAACACCTTCTAAATCTATAAGGTGATAAAAATCTTGTTTTTTTAATCAGCTAACAGTTCTGTGATTGAAACAAAAATATCCAAAGCAATGACTTATGAAAACAAATAAAAGATCTAAGATGCTAATTTTATACACCTGATTTGAAATCAGTTATATGCTAATTAAAAATCAATACAAGAAAAAAATTTCTGTATTCAAGTGGTTTTAATTACTTTTATTAGGCCTAAATCTTTTGCCAGCTTAGGCATTTCACATCACTACATTAAGTTCCTTGTACAGCATGTATGTGGAATTTCCAGTGTACTTCTAGCTGTTTTAGGTCCAAGCCCAACTGATGAGTTCTGATATTGAATGAAAGGGCTTTCTGTTTAATGACTTATGGCAGATGAAAGATAGATATGAAATGCTATTTTTAACACCCCTTTAAAAAATCTGTAATGGACTAATTAAGGAAAGTGCAGTCAAAAAACACCTTCAGTTATGTTTGATACTAATCACATTTTATCAAATTATTTTTTTATATTTAAATAAACCTGAAACATTAAGAACTATATTATTTTTAGTTATTAGAATTAAAAAAACAATGAAACTTTAAGGACAAGAATTTTAAGAAAATTAGAATGAGCTATCACAGATAACACATGGAACCCTGCATAATCTTTTTCATGTTACCAAGTATTAGGCAGCTTTTACGAGTTTAACATAAAGGCATTACTACTGCAAGCCCCCATAAAAAAGTCAAAATAAAATTACCAACTGGGGAATATCTGAAACCCCAAATGAAATTATAATCTACATATTCCATCTTATAATTTTTCATCTGTGAACTAAGCAGCAGACAATCATTTTAAGTCAAGAAGTTAGTCAAGAATGCTAGAGCAATGTAAAGGTTTCATGATAGGTGAGAAACCCAGGAATTTAATGCTTCCATCTAAATTTTGAAAACATAAAATAGCATCTGTGTTAAGTTAAAAGGAAGCAATGAATAAAATCATCATTTCATTGATATAAGTCCATACTCATTCCAAGACCAAGTTTGATACTGTTGCATCAGCGAGGTCACGTGACTAGTATCATGCCACGTCCTTCTAGAAATATCCTGTTCCTTCATGAATTCTCTAGTGTTTACGAGATGTGTTAGTCTTGTATATATAAGATGGTCACAATGTGATGGAACAGTGTGTGTGTAATTGAACTGAGTATTGTTGAGGCGAGCACGTGAGACGTCCATTGAGAATTATAGTGTTT
>NW_013673088.1:17373-22479 GCF_000517525.1 Limulus polyphemus | reverse complement strand
GTGTGTGTGTAATTGAACTGAGTATTGTTGAGGCGAGCACGTGAGACGTCCGTTGAGAATTATAGCGTTTGTTATAGCGCGACTGTTGAAATTAAGTGTATTGCAAAGTTATATTCAGAAAGAATAAACCAGTTTTATTTAAGAAAGGACTTGTGTCGCTAAAGTTTCATCGGAACGAATTTACAGAAAATTAACTAACGAACAGAGACGTAACAATACACACAATTTCCATTGCAGGAATTTTAGATGCTAAGTGAAATTATGGTAAGATGCAATGTATAAATTAGTGAGTAATTCAAACTAACTTTTTAAACTAACCAAAAAATTCTGGGTCTCCAGAATTTTCCATGCTCTGTACAAGAAGATCTGTTAGGTGATCAACCTCAGCTTCCTGACCAGTAGGAGGTCCTCGTCCCAGAGGCTGTGTCATCATACTAGGACCAAGTTTTCCTCGTACTCCTCTAGGGTATAAAGTAGAGTAAAGTGAAGAGCCTGTACTGTAGGCAGACCTAGAGGACATCTGGCTGACTGGACGAGGATTGATGGACTCGTAAATTGAGCCAGTATCGTAAGTACTCTGAAAAATAATACAGATGAGATTATGTTTGACATTATTCTATTAATATAACTGTTTTAATGTGTAATAGATAAATATATAAATGTATATTG
The DNA here is from genome assembly GCF_000517525.1 of Limulus polyphemus. Classification (NCBI taxonomy): domain Eukaryota; kingdom Metazoa; phylum Arthropoda; class Merostomata; order Xiphosura; family Limulidae; genus Limulus; species Limulus polyphemus. Next base: position 21,810 of record NW_013673088.1, on the reverse strand, counting down.
ATATGAAACTTAATTTTTAAGTTTTATAGAATTAAATATCAAGTTATTTACAATACTATAATTTATGCTTATATTTTCTTAAATTTTATTGCACAGTAATCTCAAATTTAAATTTAGAAGAGAAAAATTAAAGTTTGAGTCAGAAAAAAAACATTGCAATAAATCCATTTTAAAGTAAAAAAATGTGTCTTTCTCTTTTATTATTCCATGGTTCTATGTTCCCTCCATTCTTTTTAACAGGTCAACAAGAATATGGTATACCCTCCCCTCCTCAATTTATCTGGAAGAAAGTGAAATAAAAAATAGCAAAGATTTTTGAAATATCTTCTGTGTGAAAAAGCAGCACTGTTTTCTAAGTGTACTGCAGCGGCAAATTCCAAGTGGCAAATGAAAGGCAGGTGCATTCTTGGTAAGTATTTTGTTCATGGGAATTTTACTACAGAGGGAAAAATATACAGTTATTTGACTAATAATGTCATACCTTACTAGCAACACACAGCTATCCTTCTATCTTTCATACCTTTCTTTATTCCCACATCACCAACATCACCTTGACAGCACCTCTGTACATAATGTATATGTGAAATAAACAAGTTTTAATTTTAACACTCTCTCTTTATTCTATTTTCCCCTTATTTTTCATACCAATTTTGTAGCATTAAAAGCCATTTTTCAATAACCTAACTAATCTCATAAATCTAATACATTTAAGGACAGTGTTCACAAAATTAAAATGTCTGTAACTAAAAATTAATTATTAATAAACAAGTATGACTGAAAATAGAAAATGAAGTAAAAAAATAATTTCAAAATAAAGAAATTATGTAGTTTAATCTTAAAAAGTAGAAGAAATGATTATCCATTTTGTTTTTGATATATTCTCTTAGTTAAATTTATCCTTCTAAAATGAGCTTTATATTCGAAGAGTTGAACTCAAAAATGAAAGAGCTCTTTCACAGTATCATTTGACTCCTCTTCCGTTTTTTAATGATGTTTCCAAAAAATATTAAAAATAAATTTTAAATAATTTTAACACCCAGTCTGTGAGTCAATGGTAATAAATTTGGAAGGTTGGCTGGGCTAAATATGGGAGTCACAGTTTTGGGTATTCAAGTTACAACAAAAAAAATGTACTCCAATAAAGGGTTCAATCTATTCACTTCAAAAGACCACACTTATGGTGATGGCTGGACTGTATTCCTCTTGTACAAAATAGTATCAGTGGTCACATTTAAGCAGGTACTGCTTCTAGCTACCTTACTTCAGCAAGTGAGCTTTGTTTGGCCTTCCTTGGCCACCTCTATCGACAGAACTCGTTAAAAAATACAAATAAAATGGCTCTATAGAGCTGAGAAACTAGATCTTGTAATGTCCAATATGTGTGGCCACTACCATGTTTTATGTGGGATTTTGAATTGGAATATACATTTTACTCTCCCATAACCTAATGTGAATTCAGTTATGCTAGTGGTCAATTTAGATTCCAGATATCATAAGGAGTTCAAATTATTATTCAGAATCTAAAGAAAAAGTATGGCAGAAAGCTTTGTTAAGGAATCAACCCATCAAATATATCTACCCGACTCACAGATTGGGTAGTAACAATAAAATACCAAAGTTTCTTTAAAATGAATATTAAATTATTGTCAAATGTTTTTACATAAAATATATAATACCTAATTCTCCACCTCACAGAACTTACATTTAAATTTCTTAATACATTATTTCCATATTGAAGTATTTTTTTATACTATGATATTCCCAAAGTGGTAAGTTTACATGCTTCTTTGTTTGTAATTAAGCACAAAACTACACAACAGATTATCTGTGCTGTGCCCACCACAGGTATCAAAACCGGGTTTCTAGTGTTATTAGTTTGCAGAGTTATCACTGTTTCACTGGGAAGCAGAAAAAAAGGTTATGTAACATAATTCATCATATGATTTTTTACATTTTAATAAAAATGACTTGAACATGAGACAACACTATTTTGAAGATTCCTAGCATGGTACTTATATAGAAAATTATCCATTTAACACATTTATTTTTCCCAACAAACATGGCAAATCATCATCTTACCACAATTTTCTGAAGAACAACTAAAATTATGACTTATTTTGAAAATATTTTACAACAAAAGTATTGAATAAATACTTAAAACATGTGCACACCACTGATATCTTGTCACTGCATGTTTAAATATCCAGTACTTTAGGTTTTTACAATATTATATAAATATCTCTTCCTAAGTTTTTAGAAATATTTACGTTTTTAATAAGTTACTGTTAATTTCATATTCACAAAATATTCAACTTCTCAGCATTTTCTTTTTTTTCATTATCATTCAAAGTTCCATTCTTCAAATTGAAAGTGAAATTGATTAAGACATTTTAATTAATATAAATAAAACAGAATTTACTAGCACATATTGTAAGTACCTTCATATTACTTCATACTAAAAATACAAAAAAATAAATAAAAAAGTCCCTTCATGGTAACTGCTTTAAAACACTCATAATCAATTTAAACTTCCAACCATATTAATCTATTTTTGGTTCTACAGGATCAGACAACAAAGTGGGTTCCATTATAATCAGAAGATTGTTTTACTTCTAAGAGACATTAAAACTGCAGCTAGTTAGTGGCTTTATACTAATCAGAGAAAATGATGCTCAAAAACTGATCAATAAACACAAAAACGTTTTATTAGGACTTATGCTTTAGGACAAATGCTTAAAAGTTCCAGCTAATGAACAGAGAGGGAAAACAATGTTCAATTAAAGATAAATAAATTTACAAACACTTTCTAAAAGCCATGAACTATGCTTGGTGTTTATCACAGAATCTCAGCATTAGTTTAAATCACTTTCCACAAAAACACATACATGAGTCGAAAAGAAAGCTGGCTCCCTTGTTTCTGCTTAACCTAACGAGAGTACGACGATTCAAATACTACACCATATTACAATTATGGTAAGGTATCCATCTTAAAGCAATGTTTATCTTTTCAAAAAAAAAGGGGGCTGTCTGGCTGTGATCAAGCGATCAGCTCCATGGGGCCTGCCAGTATATACAATCTCACGTGCTTACGTTACCGAAAATACATCCCGTCGGTGGCACGTAGTCAAGTTACGAAATGGAACTCTCATTCCACAGCTCTTCTATGCAGACCATTATACATTAGAATAGTGTTTCAATGCTGTAGACAGTTCTAGCTATACGTTTCCAAACAACAAGAAATATGCTGCAATTAATTTATACGTAAATAAATTTCTAACCAAACATTCTCAGTTACGCTTTCATGCATAAAATATGGATTACACGTCTACTGTAATGTAAACAATTTCATTTTCAACATCATAATCAATATTTCACCGTTTAATAGATAAACGCTCACCGAAAATTTTAAGTAATGGCAAAGATCAATTACTGCAATTTAATTTCAATGTGAAAAGCAACAACAACAACAAACACTCACTGTTTGATTCTACTATTTCCAGTCAAATCACAGCCCAGCGAGATCAAATCGGGTAACGACTTTGTGCTAAAGACTTCTATGCCTAAATGATGCACTACTTCTGGAGTGTATTTTAGAAAACTGTTTTCTTGAAAACATCACCACTACACCTGCAACATAGTACGTTTTGCCTCCGCAAGTCCCTTCTCCTTAACTAAGAAAGAGACTGGCACTGGCAGGGAGAGAAAGACGACTTACCGTTCACACTCGGGTAAAAGGTATATACACACACACGCCCGCGAAGCCCCACCCACGTCAGCGTTTTTGGTAGGGTTCATGAAGCCAGATTGTTTTGGGTTTTTTCAAAAGCTTTGATATCCATACAAATAAACGGAAAGCGTACCAAACAGTTATGTCTGATACTGCATCTAACCGTATACAAAACTTGCTTGTTCTCAAATACTTCTCACAAATGTTATTGTAAAAACTATTTCTGATAAACTAGATACCAAAACCATTGATACAATTTTCTTAAAGGTGCAAACTGGCCAATATATAGGATATAATTTGATAAAGAGGAAGTTTTGGTTGACTCATAAAATACGAATAGTATAAAATATTTTGTTTCGATGATTAACTTTGGGGTTCGATCCCTGCAATGGGTACAGCACAGATAACCCATTGTGTATCTTTCCGTTTAACAAGAAACAGCCGAAACATTCCCCTTAGAACAGTACTGTTACGTCTCCGTTTGTTAATTGATTTTCCGTAAATTCGTTCCGACGAAACTTTAGCGTCACAAGTCCTTACTTAATAAAACTGGTTTATTCTTTCCGAATATAACTTTACCGATACACTCAACTTCAACAGTCGCGCTAAAACAAACGCTATAACAACGAACGTGCTCAATAATACTCTCTGACTGCAGATCAATTACGCACTGTCTACACACACACACACTTTCTCTTTTCCGTCAGGTT
>NW_013673088.1:13787-16417 GCF_000517525.1 Limulus polyphemus | reverse complement strand
TGTCTACACACACATTATTGTCCCGTCACGTTGTCACCCTCTTTTATATACCAGACTACCCTATATCTAGTAAATGCTAGAGCATTCGCCAAGGTACAGGATAGTTCTAGCAAGCAGGTGGCGTGAGAATAGTCACGTGATCTCGCTGACGCAACAGTACTCTTGTTTCTGGAACTACTGGTTTGTTTAATAAATAAATATATAGCCACTTCTTCATGACAAATACTTTCCTTTTCACATTTTCTTTTAACTATTAGGTTGGATATCGTCTTTTAAAAAAATCCCCATGATTCTAAAATTTATGTGACAAACTTTGTTCCCCAGAGTAAAGTATATTAGTACCACAGCTAGGAAAATATTTCTTAACATATAGCTTACAATTAGGGCATGTGGTGAAGATGTGTTGCTGAAATGGTTAATTAGAAATAGTTTTTAAATGTTCTAAGTGCGAGTTTTTACACGTCGGCGACTAACTGTGGCTTAACTGTTTAAGTATGGTATTCTAAGCTTAATGTCATATGCAAAAAACTTCCAAAGCATCTAATAAAAATTCCTTAAGAACTTTTTGCATTCAAAAGTACTAAACAATACAAAATTATTTTTGGTAGCATGAGTGCTAGTGACCTATGATGTCATATTTTAGACTAAAATTCCCCAGAAAACAAGTCCTCTATTTTTGCTTTTTATAGCAGCTTATTTTCCAAATATTATTCGTGACAGGTTTAACAAAAAAAAAAGACACGGTTTCACAACAATTTATTCGCCCACAGTGACCATCGCAATACAATTTAACGTTCTGTACCAGTGACAACCAGTAGCATACCAAGTCTTTAAGGTTGTCCAGGCATAACCTATGCATGCTGCCCTTTCACACAGCACTCAAGTCTGATTCCTTTGTATGTATCTATATATATATATATATATATATGTGTGTGTATGTATGCACAACCTGCCCGGGTCTGTAGCCAAATAATTATATAATGTTCTAGCATTGCCTTCAAAATAATTGCATCACAACGACAGCATTTCATAAAAAAAAAAAACACTAACCAGATTATCTGTTCTACACACATAGAGCATTTAATCTTACAAACTAAATTATATATCTAATGACGTACTAACGTGCGATTCCACCACCTCATCGATTACTTGTTTCCCCTCTTCACGCTTCGCACCATCCCTACTGCACCAAACTAGTTTTTTTTTTCCATCTGCGCTTCAGTTTCTTTAAGAAACTCAAGAGTTTATATAAGACACTAACAGTTGCAATATTAGCTCAAAGAGATAAAGGTCACACTTACTACTTGGTTGATGACAGTGTTTTTAATATTTTAGTTTAGACGTTTTGTATTGTTCCTGGAGGGAGTTTTGGCATGGCGTACAGATAACGTTTTTTTTAAATGTGTTTTTGTTTATGGCAGAGTAATTAAGACTAGCTGAAACCCACCTTTATTTTGAGCTGTCGACCAGAAGGAAGGTAAACCAGCTGACAACACTTGGACTACTCTTCTAGTAACAAACAGTAGGATTGACAGTTACATTATAACGCCCATACGGCTGAAAGGGCAAGCATGTTTGGTGCCGGTAGCAACGATGTGTGATGCCTAGAAATTTCCTGAGTGTCTAGGCTTGATGCGACGTGCAGTGACACCTCAATATTTCTCGAAACTTGGGGGAAAATATTGTATAAAAAGACAGATAGAGTTGATAAGTTAGCCAGTAAACTAATACGGCAGACAGTGAAATAGCCAGTTCAGTGCTGTGCATGTTTGAGTTTGTGCCACAGATATGAGAGGAAATTTAACAAGTGATCGCTAAGTTTTATTTGTGAGTTAGGCCTATCACTTGGATATCGTTAAACTCATAAAACCGTGTAGATTGTAAGATTTTCAGTTCAATAAATAAAATGCTTTCCTTTCACTGTGTGGACTAGATTTTGCATTATTTTTACTGAATAATAAAAAAATAGCCTGTTTAATGAGAGAAGCCGTTACAAAACTGATGCCAAAAGTGGGATTATTTAGACAATACTAAACTATAATCTTGATTATACTTCAGGATGATTACACATGTTCGAAGTGAAATTGAAATTTTTTTTAGAGATAAACAGTAGAAATAAGAAAACAAGCTGAAAGAGGAAGATCATTAAAATAAGACTTTGAAGAAACATCTAGAATAATTAAAATAAAAAATTGAACATTAAAACAAGATCAAGAAGAGATAGAAAAGTAAAGGAAGACGAAGAAAATTATTGAAAATTAAAAATCAAGCGATAAGAGACAATAATTTAAGCCATGCGTTCAAAGAAAAAGACATAAAATGTAAGCAAGAATAAAATAAATATATCTGAACACAAGAGCGAAAGATCTATTATAGATGTACAGAAGGATTATAACAGCAAAACTGGGGTAGTACAAAAAACGTCTATGAAGTGTAGAAAGATTAATGGCAAAATTGAAGAAATGCAAAAAAAGCAACAATGAAGTGAAAAAAAAACAACACAAAAGCAAAATCACAAAAGTAGAATTGAACATCAGTACATAATAAAATATCTGCAATATAAATTGGAAAATACAACGATTAAACCAGCCACACCCTCTCTATCTGCATCCGTCCAAGTATTCCATCCT
>NW_013673088.1:0-13386 GCF_000517525.1 Limulus polyphemus | reverse complement strand
CACCACGGGTATCGAAACACGGATTCTAGCGCTGTAAGTCCGAAGACATACCGCTGTGCCACTGGGAGGCATCCACAAGTATTCATTACGAAATCATACGATGAAAGCAACTTATGAATACTGATAAGCTGACTTTGTTGTATGGCATGATGAAATATGTTCACTTTGTTTATAAAAGTCAAGTAGAAAGTTAAACTCAAGCATCCCAGTGGACCACTGCAAAAATAAAGCTTTTATATCTTCTTTTCTAAACACATAAAGCAAGTTGTCGTTTCACAAACTAAAATGTAGAATCAAATACAATTAACATATAATTTATATAATATATTGTATAATATTATATAATATAATATATATTATAGAAGAAATCAATCACCTTGTGTTTCTATACAGATATTTCAACATCCAAGTTCTGACAATACTGATAATGATGTCTGAATTATTACCGCACATCTAATGTGCTAAACAAATCACTATATTTCCATGCATCTGTATTGGTTATTTATGGTAATATGATTACGATATCGATAATTTGCCAACATTGTTTTCATTTAAAGTAAACGTTTATCTTCAAACATACACAGGGTTTAAAATAATTGACATGTTTTGAGCAAAAACAAAAATAAATAAACGACAAAAACCGCAATAAAGGTTTTTACACTTTTAAAGTGTTCAGTGGGAGGCCTGCATGCACCTCCCTAGAAAACTTGTAAAAAATAGGTACTATGAGATTAAATCTGGAAGTAATTCTGCATGAAATATAGCTTAAACAATTACGTGACTATTCATATAAAACCCACAAGCATCGACAACGTTAAATACCAGAAGCAGTTGCGCTATAACTACATAAGCATTTTTTTACATCATAAAAATAGGGGGTTCGGCCACCCCACCCCCTGAGTACGTGCGTGAATCTAATACAGAAACTTGCAGTAAATTTTGACCAACATGAGTACATTTGTTTCATTATCAGTACGATATGTTGTGCCTTTTTCTTATCCCCCCCCCCCCGTAATTTTTTGTTTGTTTATCTTTTGTAATAAAAAACGGGCAAATATAGCCGGTACTTTAAGCTGTGGGTACGTTATAAGAGTTACAGTCAATTTCTTAGCATGGGTCGTAGGTTGGTGCTGACTAATTGCATTCCCTTTGATCAGTAGTTTCAAACAAGTGACGGCAGCAGATTACCTTAGTAGCTGTATCATAGATACAAATATAATAATTAAAAATATGATGTTACAACAACAACTAGCAATCAGTTTCCAGGTGAAAATATGTTTTTAATTATAATTATACTTTATGTAACTTAACGTTGGACAAAATAATAATAACATGGTGAAAAAGATAGAGTAGAACCTCGATTAATGGGCACCTCGAAACAACAGGTACGGCGCCATTAAGGGCAGACCTTTTCAGTCTCTTTCTTTTTTTTTCCTACTATTTGTAACCAAAATAAATCTTGCAGTAACGGGCACCTCAATATTCTGGATTGAGGGCAGTGTCTTCAGTCTCGTTCTCTATATGGGCACTCGATAAAGTGGGCAGTTATCTTTGCATGCCTGTATGGTATATTGATAAATTCAAACATCCCAGAAGGATGACCAATATTCAAACACTTGCGATGTTACTGGATCATCTCCGAACCATATACTGTAATAAACGTCTTCACAGATTCAAAGTGCAATCTTATTACTCTGGGGAATTATCGTTGTAAACACTGTAGAATACAGTGTTTAGCAGTTCAAACACTAAAGAGAAGTACTCTGAAACTTTGTGACCAATAATAAAGAAAAAATGGCACAGCTAATCCATCCCCGAGACCTACTGTTGACAACGCTCCATGTCATGGCAACGTGCAACTCACGAACACCAGTGTCCTGCATACACCAAACAAAATGAGGTCAGAATTTAGAAAGTTAGTATGGTCAATATGGAATGCAGCTTTGCGTGGCTCATTTTTTATATTAAGGGCACCTTGCTGTAGAGAGTATTTGGACGCAGTCGGAAGGGTGCCCTTAAAACCCTATTCATAAATTCGATGACGAGGAGCCCACTTTGAGACTAATAATGGCTGGAGACGGCTTAAATGGGTACCTGATGATGACAAAACCTTGTCGAAACGTTGTACATTTGCTGTCATGTTAAACTTATATTAAAGTTTTTCTTCATTACCCATTTAAGCCGTCTCCAGCCTATTCATAAATGTTCTACGCACGGCTACCACATCTGGTCCAAGATCTGCAGTATTGTAAACAAACCAAGCTTTTCTAGATGTACATTAACTTATATTAATCTATATGTTTTTTGTCACTTCTGTTCCACAGGTGAGATTAACTAAACATAAATTAGATAAAATCATTACTTGTATCAATTAAAGTTCCCTTTCCTAGCAAAATCTGTATGGCACAATTCAGAGTGCGAGGTAATGTTGTAAGGACACTATCCCTAAGCACATTAAACCTATAGGATATATCTTCACGCACGATGGAACGTGATTGCAGGAGTAAAAGTTTACAACCATTATCTAATTTTGCTTTTTTTTTATACAAATTAACTGCTTTCAGAAAGGGCAATTGTTTTTATTTAACATGCACTTTTCATTGATTATAAGTGGTTTCTTGTTTATCACCATATCCATACTTTTTACTTGAGAGTGTTATAAAACATGTTTATTGTAAATCATTATCAACTGAACATCAACAAGTTTTATCCACGGGGATAATAACATCTATACCCCGCGAGCTAAGCAACTGCCATTCTGTATTAGACAATGAAGGAACACAGATAATTTTTAAATGGTTTCAACTCTGCTTCTGTGTCGATGACTGGGTTTGTGAAAGGCTACATAGCAGTTTGGGAAGCCTGACTGAATGAGATTATGTTAATGTTTTATTTTCTTAAATGTTCCGGTATTGATCGACCAGATACATAATGCTTTATCCAGGGCCCCAAGAAAAACTTCCTCGGCCTCCCCGCCCTGTTAATGGACGTGCATATTTTAAAACATATTTTGAAGCAAAATAAGAAATATATATAATTTAATGAAGAAAAACCAAAAACCATAAACAATTTGACCATTTGAAAAACTTGGCCTAAAATTACTTTACATAACCGTTTCTGCATGGGGATAGTTATTCAGACACGTACTCTAGTGGTAAAAAGAGAAGCGGAGGAAAAATATCCAGCACTAATAGACCTTAGTGACAAATCATTATCTATCAATATTGTAGTAAGAGTATCATTCAAACTGCAACCAACACATAGAAACTGTAATATAAATATCATACTTTCCATTCCTGTCATGATGATGTAGTCTGAAAAATCAAAATACTTTATAAATTTACCTCATATAAATATATAACAAGTTATATTTTTGGGTCCCCAGCACGATTTTTGTGAAGGTAAAAAAGTGAAAGAACTATGATTTTCAAAATAGTTCGGATAAACCACACACACAAAACTATAATTATTGACACAGGATCTCTCCCTCAACCAAAGACACCTCAGTAGCAGGAATCGGACGTAAAAAATCCGGGATTGGTCCAATTTTTGGTGAAACTTACATAGAATGTAGGATACGATGAGGTATGACAATTACAATATACAAATGATAAAAAAAGTAACTGAGTTATGACTGGCCACATCATCAGGAGAAACCCCATAGTTAATGGCAGTACTTCCTGTGTAACCGACGGGTTCTGCCGGTCATTCTTCTTCTTCGTTGCATCTGTTTTAGACCAGAGCCCAACAGGTATTCAAGAGATAGTTCCAAGCCCCACTGACCGTGACTGGAACATAGCTACTCTTCGTCATGCCATCATGAATCACAATTATTCTCTCGATTACATTCAAGATTCCAAGATGTTCGACTTGCAAACTGTGGAACTTCTGTGGATGCGATCACAATGGACTTTTTCACAGCCCTTGTTGAGGCAAATCCGTTTATCAAGCCCAAAGTTGATGTGGCGGCACTCAAAAGTAGGTTTGGTACTGACAAGGCCACTAGTGATAGTAATAGTATCATTGTATATTTGGATACAGCAAGTTCCGGAATTTCAAACAGTGTATGCAATACCTCTAAGAAACAATCACTGGAATTTTTTGTTCCTTGCCCTGCCACCAAAAATCACTACTTCGCCTCTGGTTGAGGGAGAGATCCTGTGTTAATAAATGTTCAATCAAGAAAGTTACATAAAATAGAAATGGTATTCAATTTAATAGCATAAACATTACTAAATTGCACTGTGAATGTCCTTACCGCTGGAGACTGAGGCCGGAACGTTGCGTAAGTTGACTGCGTAGCATACGTTGAGCTCGTGGGTGAGAGGGGGGGAGGTAACTCTTCAGTGGGTGGTGGAGGGAAAGAATAACTGTTGGAAGATGAGTACGGCGCTGTCTGTGGCGGAGGCGGTGGCGGAGGGGGAAGATCATCCTCAGGTGGAGGCATATCATGATAGAAGGAATTAACTTGTCCGCCTGAAATAAACCATTTTGTGACAAGTTATAAAGTGTAACTTTATAAGACGAATAATGTCATAACACTAAATGAAATCCAATAGGAACTAGTGAATACTGTCATGCTCCACCTTGTTACCTCAATCACATGTAAGTGGAAAATCTAGGACAATATATGTGTGTGTGTTGACCAACTGAAAGCTTCCAATCATTAATTTTTCAGGTAACTGCGAATAGATCGCTCTTAATTTCAATATATTTAATAAATGAGCCGAAATGTGAGTTGTTTACACGTGACAGAGTTTGATAAGAGATTTAGACAGTAATATTCATTTGCATACGGACTGTGCTCTACAGACTTCTTCCTTCTTGATCCGGTGTTGAAACCATGTTGAATTCAACGTAGAGTTTGTGTGTTTTGTTTGTAGTTAAACACAATGGGCTATCTGTGCTGTGCCCACAAGGGGTATCAAAACCGGGTTTTGGCGTTATAAGTCCGGGGACTTACCGCTGTGCCACTGGGGAACACGTAAAGCTTCTCGAAGAGGATGATGAATTTATCGTAAAACTTCTTAAGATGATGATGGACTCACCGTTTTGTTTGAAACGACTATCGTATTCAGACCAAGCCACGTCAAGAGAAGTCCATAAAAACACAGTTCACGTGTCTAATACACTATTTTATAATTACTACAATAACAAAAATTTTTTGTAACACCACTGTGTCATTTTCATTCACTTGTAGCAACAGATTTTGCTAATAATATAAATTTGTTTAAGCTTTATTTTTGAAAGGTGGCACATCGTTCAACGAAGTTATTTTCAGAAGTGAAAACCGAGATTCGAGTCCTCCTAGTTTTGGTTTTCTCCGCAGGAAAAGAACTGAAGAAAGTCATAGAAAGTTCTTTATCGTGACTAAATACACGTTTTAAAAAAAAATAATATTTCTGTAAAATCTCATTACACACATATCATCATTACTCAGTCTAGATATACAGTCAATTATGTTACGTAAACCTTTCTATATTAACATTTAGAGATACAGAATAATTGTAGCTTCAAAAGATGTGAAACTTATCTATGGGTGTTCTATGAGTAACTCACCAAGAAACATGTACTGGCTCTCGGCTTTCTTCCTCTTCCATCTCTCGATGTTCCCGGAGAAAGTTGCCATCGCCATTCTAGTTTGAACCGTGTGGCGTACTTGTACGAGTAGGATACCACCAAGCCGGTGATGTCGCCACGTTATGTACACGTATCAACACATAAAACCGGAAACTGCATGCTGCATACACCAACAAGGAAGTTTAAAATCAACTTAGAACTATAGAAATACAACAAACGTGTTTGTGACACCAGCTAGGAAGAATAGTTCACTAGTTTGAAAGTACTGTAAACCAAAAGGGCATAGTTTAGTTTTAACTGACAAACAATACTCTCTGGCAAACAGCCTCATATATATCTGGTAGGAACCTCTATTCTTGGTGCACGTCGCTATCAAACTTTGTTTGTGACGAAACAACAGACAAAGCAAATGTCATGTTTAAAGGTTTGCTGCTGTTCGCTACGTCGCCTCATATCTAGATATTATGACAGTTGTCTCTCATATTTCTAACCCAATAACGTACGAAGTTTTATAATGTAGCGATCGCGCTAAACTTGTGCGCGCAACACGAGACAACTGTGGACTTCGTGTCCTAGACTACGATTACTTCACTGTTTATGATGATATACATAGTCACGCACATATACACATAAAGGAAAGCAGTTTTCCAATCTTCGTTCTATAGGCCAACTAAAAGCCCACATCCTGATTACCCATGCAAAGCTGCCGACGACAAGCACATGTCAACATCTTTCATACCTCTATCTACTTCTTGGCAATGCAACAGTTATTTTAGTTGTTGTTGTTTTTTTTACATTTATTTTCTTCTGGAAATCACAATCCTAAAACTTTGATGGGGAAATACAAGTGCCAAAAAAGTGAAAAGATTGTGCGTTTGTTTGAGAGCAAAGCCACACTGGGCCGTCTGCTATGTCCACCGCAGGGAATCGAACCACAGATTTTGTTGTTGTAAGTCCGAAACTTAACGCTGTCCCACTGGGGAACAAGTGAAAGATAATATTTTTGTTTCCTTTAAAACGTAGTTATTGTCTGATTGAATCTGTGATGATAACTGTTATGTATCAGGCTCGTACGCAGAATGTTTGAAAAGAGAATTTTAATATGCGAGATCAAAAGCCAACACATATCGTGCGAAGAACAATCGGAATGCAAACCATGCTAACGCTACGGGGGAGGGGGTATGGGGACCATTGTATGGCTGTTCACATAAAATCCACAAACTTGCAATGAAAAGTCAACAAACTATCAATCTGTTGTTACACTGCATTGAGAGCTAGTCTTAAATTAGCATGAATATGTATGATTTATTATAGTAAATTACTGTATTATCTACATGCAGAGTAGGTACGTATTGTTAACGTATATTACCAATTTAAACAACTCTGTACAACAATAGTATATTAGTTATTTCAATCATAGGGTATCACAAACATACATGTATGGACTACTGAAATAACTTGTTAGTGTCCCCCAGTGGCACAGCGATATGTCTGCGGACTTGTACCGCTAGAAACCGGGTTTCGATACCTGTGCTGAGCAGAGCTCTGATAGTCCATTATGTAGCTTTGTGCTTAATTACAAACAATCCTGTGTTTTATGTTTAAATGTTCTTATTGACAAATTCCAGGATTGTTACACCCTTCGAGTTGTTTCCTGAAAGTTATATTAAAGCTTTATATATTGTATTCCATTCATAATATATGGATATAGTTGTAACAGTTTCTATCATTAGGCGGGTTTGTTTTTATATTTGGCAAAAATAATGCATAGCGTATTCACTATTTCATCTATTCACTTTCAAAAGTATTTTGAACTGATCCTGATATGCCTCCCACGGTACCTTTCTGTCATAATATGCTGGCTCATTAATCGGGTGATGTTTTTGAACTTGAAGAGGTAATGATATAGTTGGAGAGATCCAGGAAAGTCTTGTGATCATAGATGGAACAGAAGTAGTTGTAGACCAAATGGGTTTTCCTATTCCATATTTAAATATTTTTGAGGATGGAATACTTGGACGGATGCAGATAGAGAGAATGTGGCTGGTTTAATCGTTGTATTTTACAATTTATTTTGCAGATATTTTGTTATGTACTGTGCTTAATAACAAACAACAACAACTTGTTAGCATTCTCCATTTTTCTGGGGTGCTTTTCCATATAAAACCTTACATACAGTTTCAGTATTGATAGCAGTGTGATAATGATTGCGTATTAAAGCTAGAACACTCAGTCTTTATTCGGTTTGTGTACACCTCAGGTAATTATTCTACAGGCGGAGAGCAGATGCTAAACGTTTTTTGTTTTTTTTAATACGGAGATTTAAATGAGCGTTTAGGTACAAGTACGTATTAATCTTCTTTATATTATATAAGAAAAGCAAGAACACACTTGCTCTAAAAGACAAATGAATAACAAAATGTGTACACTTTCATAAAACATGATTAGTTTACATTAAGTTTAAAATCTAAAGCAAGCATAATTCCTCCAATCGTTCACAATTCGGTCAGACAAGAGTAGCCAAGAGCTGTCGGTGGGTGCGGTTCACTTTTCGCCTTTTGTCTAATCTATCAGTTCAGAATTATGCACAAAATTTTCAAACCAAGGAAACATTTTTAAGATACAAAAACTGAATAAAACTGCCTTAAGTCACGTGTTTACACGTCCAATGTGTGTGTAAATCCCAGGGCAGTGTAAGTATGCTCTAGAGTAGGAAGGTTTGTACATCTGCTCATTACACATCAGTATGTGTGTCTGTTCTAACTGAAAAACTGTCAATCTTCATTATACCAAGAAGAATAAAACTGTTCTAACTCATAAGATTGCTCTTACATATTTATAAGAAAGCGTGTACAACTTCTGTAAGACACGCTGGTATATATATATATCATTGTCGTAATTTAAGCCGAATATAGTTACTCAAATATATATGATTGTATATCTTTAATATACAAAAGCGAATACAACTACTCTTAAGACACATGTCAGTATATATATACATGTATGGTTTAGAGCAGCGGTTCTCAATCTGTGGTCCGCAGCGCCCTTCAGATGGTTGGTGAAAATGTTGAATAGTTACGATATAATGTATAGATCAAATTGTGATGCACAAAATAAAAAAATCAAGTGTACCGCGAAAAAACAAGTTTTAGAGAACAAAACTGTGCAACTCTGCTAAGACAAATTAATATTGAAATGAAACCCACGCAACTGTTCTACCACAAATAACAGTAATTACCAACATAAATGTTTTGTTTCTATCACTTCAAAATATTCGATACTGATTCAGCAGAAAAAAATAATACTTAGCTCCGTGCTTATAAATAAACTAGACATTATTGCTTTCAAACCTGAATATGACTGTGTGTATTTACAACAAGTATATTTAAACGCTGGCAAAAAGTCATTTTTTGCAATATATTTCTGATTTTGTTACTAATGAAAATAACAGTTATCATAATTATTCATTTCACCACTAGTACAAGTCGGTTGAACTTTCTCAACTATTTCTAAGCTGTTGGAAAAAAAAAAAAGTCTCCGCCAAACAAAAATAATAAAAAAAAAAACGTTCTTGCTGGTGAACAATATAGTATATAGTGAAGAATGAGCGTGTGCGTAACTAAATATCCACCCCGCACCCGGACTTCTGCTTGATGGCACAATTAATATCTCCCCCCCCCCCTTATAATGAATAGAGAGGAATTTCATTTAACAATGCGTGTTGAGAATACCAGTATTTTTATTGAAGAAGATATGCTGTATCAAGCAGAGAATACATGTACATACACTTGTTGTAAAAGGCGTATACTTCTGGTTTCCAACAGCAATATTTAATTCCATGAAAATTAGATTAAAACTAATTCATTGTTTCATGGTTAACATTATTTTTCAAGCACATATTGATAACGGCGCTGGCAAAAAAAAGAAAGATTAGGAAACCTCGTATAAAAGCAAAATGTTTGAGGACGCGATATTCACATGAAAGACTAGTTATGCAAAGAGAAGAGAAGTATTTCAAAAACACTTTAATAAGTATTCTTATAATATTAATCACATGACATGCATATGAGCTTCTACAGTATTCGATCCTGTCCTGTAAGCGTTCTTTAGACATATTTGGTCTGGGACGTTAAAGGAAAGGCGATATCAAACTAAGGTGTCCTATTATAGATCCTGTATATGAAACTAACGATCTTTTAGCACCAGTAGACCAGTAAAATACGCTTCTTCGTTCTGTGGATGCTATAGTGGTTTCAAGATAATAAAATAAATACAACCCTACGAAGTTTCGTGCAGTTGGTGGGTAACATAACTAAATAACTAAAATTAGTGTTAGCGCTCTTAAAAGCATGTTGAAGTACTTCTGAAAGTCTGAATTGACCATGGGAACCTTCATTTTCACGTAAAAACGTAGAAAACAAACAATTCTAAAACTGCAACAAACACCACATGTTCAACACTGCCCCACCCCCAAATAAATCAAGCTCAATAACATCCATTAAGTTACCTTCTAAGTTACAGCAAAAATATATCGCAGTTATACTAATGCTTTCAGTTTCTCATTTGTCTATAGAGTGCAATATTACATTAGGAATCAGAAGACAGAATATGTAGCAGTTGAAAACTATTTGTGTATATTCAAGAATATTAAAAAATACACTTAGTTAAAGCTTTTGAGTATAGGATCCAAGTATTCGTGGACTTCTTAATCCTCACTTTAGGGCTAAGTTACGTATCACAGTAAGCATTCTAAACAGCTTCTCTTTGCTTGGGGTGTATAGACAACACCCAAATGTAGTAGAGGTAGAGGATTGTTAGTATTAATCCTCCTTTAAGATTCTGTACTAGGACTTTGGTCTGATTTGAAAGTGTGGTTTAGACACAATGCTAATGTTTTTTGTTGCGTAAGAAGACAATCTTAATTGTCCTTATGACTTGAAGAAGTTTAATAAATTCTCTCTCTCCACTAAAGCAGCCAGACTTTCCCAGCTTTACACAGAAGCTGGCCAATACTATGGTAAAAAAAAAAACACACTTCTTGCCTGTGTGATAATTATTTTACTTTTTTTATTTAAAGCAAATGTTTGAACCTTCATTTTTCTCCTTAGATTCATTAATATTCTTCGAAAAACAAGATTTTATATACTCTTAATATTATGACACTGAGTACTTGATGAAGCAACCACGGTTACCCCTATCTGTCCCTCAACCTCTCACTTTTAAGAACTGATCAAATCCATGTGTATTTCTCACTTCAGCTAGCAAGAGCCTTTGAGGAGAGAGCCTCTCCTAGTCTTTGTTGCATTCTCAGCTCTGTTATCATCTCAACAGTAGACTCCTTTTCTGCACTACAAGTTTTATGTAATCTCAAAAAACAAAATTTTATATCATGATTTAAAAACTTAGCTCACAACAGAAAGCTAGAATGAACAAAGAAGAGTATCCAAAGTAAACTACACAAAAACAGGTCCTATTCTACATGTGAATACCCAGACAATGGTATTAAGATATGATTTTGTTGCCAAGACATACATATTTTTGATCCATCTTTGGAACCAATAGGTTGAAAGGCAGATGAGGGAAGCATTGCTCCCACATCAATTCAGCTTGTACTCATTACTTTCCAAATGCAGGTGTATCAGGTCTCAAAGGTACATTATAACAGTAAGGACTAGTCTAACCCTTGAAGACTTACTAAGGGCATCATTCACTGACTAGCCTAGAAATTACTAGGTACTTCTCTGAATAGCTTAATCCTTTATTCTCATGAACTATTCGAAAGTGCTCGGGTTTTGGGTCTTGTTTTGAAAATATTAGATTGACGTTTGTATGAGAAGTACATCTCCTACTAGATCTGATGTATAGTCCTACATCAGTGCAGATGTACTTTAGTGTTCATAGGAGTTTTTACATGGCTATATTTTGTGATATTTGATGAACATAAACTTTCACATGAATGTCTAAATAAAATGACTGTACATCAAGAAATACAAGTTAGTAGAATGAAAGTTTGAAACTGATGACTATGTATGACTATGGTGAACACCTGCATTGTGTAAACAACCTGATTATGGCTCAACTGGTCTGTATTTCATGCAGTTCAGTGAAGTGAAATATGAGTTGGAGCAATTGTGTGATATGAACAAACACACTACACATGTTGGCAAGCCGAAACTCTATGCTGCTGAATGGTCTCTCAAACATTAGTTGCTCCAGAAATCAGAAGTAGATGAACAGCCTAATTCTGATGATGAGAGTACACCACTATAAAGTTTTGACTTGCTGATGAGAAGACACTAGCCAATAGAGGAATGATTTCACTTTCGTTTTGTTGAACAAGATGCGAACAACAGCTTTCTAGTCGTTTTGACAGGAAAAATGTGGTGGACCAAATATTTTCATTAATGTTAATGGAGGAAAATATTTCAGCAGTGGCAACTAGAATACTTGTAGATCTTGTAATTCTATCTTTATGAAGTTAAGTTATGATTACTCATTCATTCTTGTTTGTTATGAAATTTTGAACAAACATATACAACTCACAACTATGTATAGTTGTCCCTAATTTTGAATAGATAGACTAGAAGGAAGGTCACAGTCAACAGCACCCACCTCCACCTTTTGATCTTCTCTTGTCTTATCTAAAATTGGGTTTTTACTTTTATTCTTGTAGTAAACCCACAGATTGGAACACATGTATGGAACACATTTTTGTGACAACACTCCATGAACCCTCAGGATCACAATCCAAGATTGTTGATCACTAGGCCACACCCAGCTCCATAATGAAAGAAAACAACATACCTGTCATTTTCTAGTAATATTGGTTAGGAAATTAGTTTAAATTGTGGAACTAAACTGTTTTTGGACCTTGCAGATATTACTGAATGTTTTCCTTTGATATTTTCTTAACAATGTAATTGTTATGCATGAATTTTCTGTTAATGAAGATTTATTTATTGTATTACAACACAATTTTTATGTTAACTACATGAATGCAACTGGACTTTTTGTATTATTTTACTTATTTATTTAGATAATAACTTATTTCAGAAGGCAAGCTGGTATTGTGAACAAACAAGTTACAAACCTTCAAGCATTGGTAACTACTTGTAAAGTAATTAACTTATTTTTGGTAACCACTGAAAAAAAACAAAGGTAGATGAAACATATGTATAAGTGAGATGTATGCTGACCAGAAGGCTATTATCAGGGAAGAGGCATTGTTGGAGGATCTGGCCAACTCAGTCGTATGTACATTACCACAAAGGAGCTTGGTAGATTGAACATTTCACAAGTACTTGGCACAGTATATTCTTACAGTAAAAAGGAAAGTACATTTTCTATTCCTACTGTAAGAAGTTGAAGGTATTGTTACGCCTCCAGTCGTTAGTTAATTAATTTTCCCTAAATTCGTTCCAATGAAACTTTAGCGACACAAGTCCTTTCTTAAATAAAACTGGTTTATTCTTTCCGAATACAACTTTACACTTAATACACTTAATTACAACAGTCACTCTATAACAACGCTATAATTCTCAAAGAACGTTTCACGTGCTCGTGCTCGACAATACTCAGTTCAATTACACACTCTCTGACTGCAGTTCAATTACTCCTTACCTCTGTTATCCCGTCATGTTGTGAACGTCTTATATATACAAGACTAACATATATCTAGTAAATTCTAGGGCATTCTTGAAGGAACAGGATATTTCTAGAAACAGGTGGCGTGATACTAGTCACGTGACCTTGCTGAGGCAACACTGCCCCTCCTTAGTATTGTTCGTCCCGAACAATAGCCACTTA
>NW_013673087.1:35426-37714 GCF_000517525.1 Limulus polyphemus | reverse complement strand
CCTGTAATTTGGCGAATGTTCTAGTTCTTACTAGATATAGGGTAGGCTGGTATATAAAAGAGGGGAATGTAATGTGTGGGTAGATATGGTATAATTGAACTGCAGTCAGAGAGAGACGTATTGTTGAAGTTAACGTTCGGTTACGTCTCCGTTTGTTAATTAACTTTCCGTAACTTCGTTCCGACGAAACTTTAACGACACAAGTTTTTACTTAATAAAACTGGTTTATTCTTTCCGAATATAACTCTGCGATACACTTAATCTCAATACTCGCGCTAAAACAAACGCTATAAAAACAATATTTATAGCCGTGGGAAGGTTTTCTAGAAAATTCAGTCTTATGTAATAATACTGGTTAAAGTGTTTACGTATATAGATATTTTGTTGATTCTTACTCTCGAGAATCTTCTACATTTGGAGAATAGGCGGGTGTTTCGCAATACCTATCTAACAGTATAAGCTATGTATGTTACTAAATATTAACTTAATTTAAACAACGTTCATATTAAAATAAATACATAACAACAAATTCGTTACAACTTTTAGATAATTTTTGAGAAGAGAAATGCCAATTCATCGTTTTACTCACCCCTGTACACTTGTACGCAATGTATCGCCCTCTTGAATGCAGATAGGTGCTCATTCTCTTCATTTGTCATTTATCCATTATTAGAAAATAGTGGTTCAGTGATTATGAAGTGAAATTATTGACGGATCATGGTGTTACTGTTAGGTATTAGGACATTGTGAATTAATGTGTTCAAACAAAATGTGCTTATTTTGCGGACAACTTGAAAGCTCTCAAATACCTTTAATTTTAAACAAGTTATCACCATTTTGATATTCAACTTCAAGGTAAGGGATGTAGGAATGGTAAAGACTACAACTACAACTGTATTTGTATAGCTGAACGATGTTTTCCTGATAACAATGACATTGAAAGCTTGTGACGTTGTAATGTAAGTAATTCCTCTCTCCTACTCATCAGTATTGATCATACTCCAGTTAATAGAAGTACACATAGACACAATTCAAGTAGTTCCACAGAAGTTCGCCAAACTTCTTTACTGTTTGCAGAACACTTTTTAAAATCATAATACATACTATAGTCACGTTTGCCTTAAATATATTGTACTTCAATATGTAAAGAAACAAATCTCTTGACTTAGCCCTTTCAAAGTTTTATTACTTAATATAGTGTTGTTATTTTATAAAGTTAGCTTTCAGAATTGTACTGTAAATACATTAATTTAATTTTGATATTAGTTTTAAAACTTTAACTGGCATACAAAGCGGATAATTTTTATAGAGATAAATTGGGCCCAAGTTTATAAAAAATCTAGATGTTTGTCATGATACTTGTATTTGTAATGCTTACATGATTATACATCCCAGTCTCAAGTGTAGGTAAAAGTTAACACTTCAGAAAACGTGTGGCTTGTGATAAGTCAAATATTGCAGGTATAGTTTCAGACTTGTGTGACCTTGATCCAGTTGATAAAGATCAGAAGAAATTATGACTAATTTTGTATAACCTTCAAGTTACAAATACTTCCCTTGTTTGATGTGGCAGAAATGGAAGGAAAGGAAATTCAGACAGTTGAAAAATAACTGAAATATAAGTCATATCTATAAAACAAGCAGCATGATCTGGATCGATATTATTTTAACATATATGAATATTTATAATATGTTAACTGGAAATCAAATAATCAAGTGAAGATTTGATTCCTTGATATGTCTGACCTCTATATTTGTGAGCTACTGTCATTTTCTTTGTTCAAATAAGACAAGGTCACCTTGTTTTGAACTAACTGTCTTTTTTATTTATTTATATGATTTGTACATTGGTAAACAACACCAAAGTTTATCATGGTTAATTGATGAATTGTGAATACTTTGTCTGGGGCATACATTTTAGTTTTATTGCAGCAAATAGACACCAGAAAATGGTGTCACCATGATGGAACCCCTTGTAGGTTATTAGGCAATGATATTAATAATAAGGTAGCTTTTTTTTTGTTTCACACAAGAACCAGTTTCAGCCTGTTGAACTGGAAGGTCTCAAATGGAAAAGTAGGGGAGTTAAACCTGTATGGGCTTTAGTTAGTGGATTGTAGGGTAGAAAATAGGCTAATTGGAAATTGTTATAAATAAACCATCAGGCCAGATACAGGAAAATACTGAGCAACTTTTGAACAAGACTATTATTGCAACTCACTTTCTTCTTTCTTTTCTGTTCTGTTTTTTTTTTTTTTTTTTTTTTAAAAAAGAGATTTTTGCCGGAT